>NC_043710.1:15027467-15028687 GCF_006229205.1 Suricata suricatta | reverse complement strand
TGTAGATTGCTTTGGGTAGTAATGACATTTTCACAATGTTTATTCTTCTGATCCATGAACAGGGAATGTTTTTCCATTTCTTGGTGTCTTCTTCAATCTCTTTCATAAGTTTTCTATAGTTTTCATCATATAGGTCTTTTACATCCTTGGTTAGGTTTACTCCTAGGTATTTGATAGTTTTTCGTGCAATCGTGAATGGATCAGTTTCTTGATTTCTCTTTCTGCTGCTTCATTATTGGTGTATGTATAGGAATGCAACTGATTTCTGTACATTGATTTTGTCCCCTGCAACTTTACTGAATTCATTGATCAGTTCTAGAAGGTTTCTGGTGAAATCTGCCGTGTTTTCCATATAGAGTAATCATGTCATTTGCGAAAAGTGAAAGTTTGACTTCTTTGCCAATTCTGATGCCTTTTATTTCCTTTTGTTGTCTGATTGCTGATGCGAGGACTTCCAGCACTATGTTAAACAGCAGTGGTGAGAGTGGGCACCCCTGTCGTGTTCCTGATCTCAGGGGGAAAGCTCTCAGTTTTTCCCCATTGAGGATGATATTAGCTGTGGGCTTTTCATAAATGGCTTTTATGATGTGTAGGTAAGTTCCTTCTATTCTGACTTTCTCCAGGGTTTTTATTAAGAAAGCGTGTTGTATTTTGTCAAATACTTTTTCTGCGTCTATTGACAGGATCATATGGTTTTTATCTTTTCTTTTGTTAATGTGATATATCACATTGATGGATTTGTGAATATTGAACCAGTCCTGTACCCCAGGAATGAATCCCACTTGGTCATGATGGATAATTTTTTTTTATATGCTGTTGAATTTGATTTGCCAGTATCTTGTTGAGTATTTTTGCATCTGTATTCATTAAGGATATTGCTCTGTAGTTCTCTTTTTTTTGCTGGATCTCTGGTTTGGGTATCAGGGTGATGCTGGCTTCATAGAATGAGTTTGGAAGTTTTCTTTCTATTTCTATTTTTTGGAATAGTTTGAGAAGAATGGGTATTAGCTCTGCTTTAAATGTCTGGTAGAATTCCCCTGGGAAGCAATCTGGCCCTGGGCTCTTATTCATTGGGAGATTTTTGATAACGGATTTGATTTCTTCACTGGTTATTGGTTTATTCATGCTTTCTATCTCTTCCCATTTGAATTTTTGCAGTGCATGTGTATTTAGGAATTTGTCCATTTCTTCTAGGTTGTCCAGTTTATTGGCATATAATT
>NC_043710.1:14996429-15027367 GCF_006229205.1 Suricata suricatta | reverse complement strand
TGCTCCTCTTCTAGTTCCATTAGGTGCTCTGTTAGATTTTGAATTTGCACTTTTTCTAGGTTGTTGAAATAGGCCTGGATTGCCATATACTTTCCTCTTAGGACTGCCTTTGCTGCGTCCCAGAGATTTTGGATTGTTGTATTTTCATTTTCATTTGATTCCATATATTTTTTAATCTCTTCTCTAATTGCCTGATTAGCCCAATCATTCTTTAGTAGGGTGGTTTTTAACCTCCACATTTTTGGAAGTTTTCCAGACTTTTTCCTGTGGTTCATTTCAAGTTTCATAGCATTGTGATCTGAAAGTGTGCATGGTATGATCTCTATTTGTTTATACTTTGGAGGGCTGCTTTATGTCCCAGTGTGTGATCTAACTTGGAGAATGTGCCATGTGCACTCGAAAAGAAGGTGAATTTCCTAACTTCAGGATGCAGAGTTCTAAATATATCTATCAATTCCATCTGTTCCAATGTGTCATTCCGGTCCATTGCTTCTTTAGTGATTTTTCTGTCTGTTTGATCTATCCATTGCTGTCATTGGAGTATTCAAGTCCCTTGCATTAGCACATTCTTATCAATAAGATTGTTTCTTTCTGTGATTAATTGTTTTATGTATTTGGAGCTCCGGAATTTGGCACATAGATGTTTATAATTGTTAGCTCTTCCTGATGGAGAGACCCTATAATTATTATATAATGCCCTTCTTCATCTCTTGTTACTGCCTTTACTTTAACGTCCAGTTTGTCTGATATAATCCAGCTTTCTTTTGGCTTCCAGTCGCATGATAGATATTTCTCTATCCCTTTACTTTCAACCTGAAGGTGTCTTCAGGTCTAAAATGAGTCTCTTGTAGACAACAAATAGATGGGTTTTGTTTTTTTATCCATTCTGCTACCCCATGTTGTTTGGTTGGAGCATTCAGTCCATTTACATTCAGTGTTGTTATCGAAAAATGTGGGTTTAGAGTCATTGTGTTCTCAGTAGAATTCATGTTTATACTGGTGTCTCTGGCACCTTGCATTCTTTGCAACATTTCCCTTATAGAGTCCCTCTTAGGACTTCTTGTAGGGCTGGTTTGGTGGTCATGAATTCTCTTAATTTTTGTTTATTTTGGAACACTTTTATCTCTCTATTTTGAATGACAGGCTGCTGGATAAAGGATTCTTGGCTGCATGTGTTTTCTGTTCATCACATTGAAGATTTCCTGGCATTCCTTTCTGGCCTGCCAAGTTTCATTAGATAGGTCTGTAACCACTCTGATAGGTTTCCCTTTGTATGTGAGGGCCCTTTTCTCCCTAGCTGCTTTCAGAATTCTCTCTTTATATTTTGCCAGTTTCATTATGACATGTCGTGCCAAAGGTTGATTCAAATCATGTCTTAAGGGGGTTTTTGTGCCTCTTGAATTTGAATGTCTATTTCTTTCCCCATATTTGGGAAATTCTCACTTATAATTGGTCTAGTATCCCTGACCTTTCTCTCTTTCTTCCTCTTCAGAAATTCCTATGATACTGATGTTGTTCTGTTTGTATCACTCAGGTCTCGAATTCTCCTTTCCTGCTCCTGGATCAATTTCTCCCTTTTTTTTGAGCTTCCTCTTTTTCTATAACTATATATTCTGATTTGTCTATTCTTCTCTCTGCCTCCTCAATCCTTAGGATGGCTGCCTCCATTTTATTATTCACCTCATTTATAGCCTTTTTAAACTCGTCACACCTATTTTCAAAGTTCCTAGTCATTGTCTCAGTTGCTTCTCTGATGCTTTTATCAACCCCTGCGATTAATTTTATGACAAGTTTTTAAAATTCTTGTTCCGGTATGTTGTTTAGAAATGTTTTGAGCAGTTCTGTGGCTGTGACTTCTTTCTGGAGATTCTTCAGGGGAGAGTTCCTTTGTTTGTTGATTTTGGCTAGTTTTGTGTCTCTTGTTTGTTTTAAAAAGCTCGTTGTACATTGTGTACCTGTTAGTATTGCTTTGTTAAAGGAGGCTCATTGACTGTCCAGGGCCTGTCGTTTCAGGACATATTCTTTTAATGGTGTCTCTCAGTTTTTCTTGCTGTGCCTTTGATTATTTCATTTCCATACTCAGCGATATTTGGGACTTGCCGTCATGCACACTTTGTCTTGTTTCTTGGTGTAGCCCTAAGAAGGAAAACATACAGACAAACACAGAGGGAACAGTAGCATGCAAACGCACAGGCAAATCAAAGAAACAAATTAAAAGGGGGAAAGGAAGCAAAGAAAATGGAGAGGAGAGAGAAGAAAAGAAGAGAAGAAAACAAATAAAGAGGGGCAGAGACAACAAAGGACGATTGACAGTCTAAAAGTGTATAACCAGTTGAGGAGAGAGATAAGGGTGAGATACAGGAGAATATATCTGGATGGCAAGAGGAAGGGGAAAAAAAGAGGGAGAAAGGAGAAAGAAAAATAAGGAGTAAAAATTAAAAAGAAATTTTAAAAGTAAAAAAGGTAATAATAATAAAAAATAAGTACAAAAAAAAAAGAAGCAGCAGTTCCCCCTCGCAGATAGGTGTGGTTTGGTGTAGTAGGTCTTGAGGGCTCCTCTCGGAGGTCCTGCTGTGGTGGTTGCAGAGGATGAATTGCGGCACCCCAAGCTCCATTGGAACTAAGTGCTGCAGGCCACTCTAATCAGTTTGATCTCCTTGTGCCGCAGCTGAGCCAAGCTGTATTTTCCAGGCCTGCCTCATTTCAAAATCCTAGTCCATGCACTTTTATGTTACCACAGATGAAATGTACTTGCTTTGGTGGCTGGCTTCTTAGCCAGGATCTCGTAGGGGGAGGAAGCAGTTTCTCTTGGCGCTGGCAGAAATTTGTGCTGCCGCTGCTGGAGGTGAAGTGCAGGCCCTCAAGACACCACCGCCAATTCCCAGCCCCCAGGTGGGATCGTGATTGCATAGAGGGAGGGATCCGTTTATCTTGGCACTGGCTGAAATTCACGCTGCCGCTGCCTGAGGCCAAGGGCGCTGCCGGAAATGAGCTGCAGCTGAATCACGTTCCCCTGCCTCCACCGCCACCAATTCCCTGCCAGGATCGCGTAGGGTGAGGGCTGTTTTTTCCCTGTTGGCAGACGGGATTCAGGATTCACGTGGTGAATGCTGGAGGCGAGATTTGCTGTGGAAATGAGGTGTGTGCTCCCACTCCCACAGCCAACACCGAAGTGTTGCCCCTGGTGCGGCCATCGCGGCTGCCGACTCCCTGCCGGGATGGCGCAGAGGTGGAGGCTGTTTTTTCCCTTGTGTCACCGGTTCCAGGATTTGGGCTTACCCAGCAGTTATATATGGAGTGAGAGTTTTCTTCTCCGTGCAGGGTTAAAACGTTCTTTATCTCTTCTCTAGAGACAGTACTATCAGCGTGTTCAGTTTCTCTGTCTCTTCCCTTTGTCTCTCAGGGGCTTTGCGTGCTTTCCCCGTGTTGGGCTGGGGCTCCCACCTCCCCTGCCCTTCTCGGGCTGGCCCGTTTTCCACTCGCCCTAGTTGGCACTCACTCACTCAGGCATTTTTGAGGTTGTCTTCTTTCTGGAGTCTGTATTTTCTCCTTCCACTCTTGCAGATAAGAGTAATGTCCTTCTGAGTTCAATAGATGGGGCAGACGAAGCTTACAGAGTTCCCTTCCTCTCTGCCATCTTCTAAAAAAATTTTTTTTAAAAGTTTATTTATTTCGAGAGACAGAGAGAGCAGAGGAGGGGCAGAGAATGAATCCCAAGTGGGCTCTGTGCAGATGCAGGGCTCAAACTCACCAACTGTGAGATCATGACCTGAGCCAAAACCAAGAGTTGGACGCTTAGCCAACAGAGCCACGCAGGAGCCCCCAGAGATTTCATCTGAGAGTTGGTGCTAAGTTTGAACACATGCTCTGACTGACTAGCTGTTAGGGAGCTTTGCCATAATGTCTGCAGTAGTCTGTGACGTAGGGCCTAACTTGTGACACAGAGGAGCATAAAAATAAATACGGTGTGTCAACACGTTTTGTATTCTGTACGCTGTTGTCATCTGTACAACTACCCTTTGAGGTAGTTAAATAGTAAAAAATAACAACTCTGTTTTGCTAGCTTACTACGCGCCTGGATTTGTGTCTTCCATCAAATCTCATACTCACAGGGCTCTAAGAAGCAGGTCTTGAAAGCCCCATTGCTTGAGTAGACACAAGCTCAGTGTGGGAAGCATGGCAATGAACTCGAACTTGGTGTTTGCACTTCATTTCTCTTTCTCCTGCCTGATCGGGTGGCAGTTGAGGCCTATGTATCAGCTGGGATTCATTCCTGCTTGTCAAGTGCCACCAGCGAGGGACTTTCATTCTGGCTCAGAGTTCCTTGATGCAACTCTGCCACCATCTTGCTCTGTTGGGCTGACAGCAGATTAAAAAAAAATGTCTTATGACAGAGGGGTCAAAGCAGCTTTATTGTTTTTTGTTAACATAAAAGTTATACGTGCTTGTGGCAAAAAAAGAAATAACAGAAGAGCAAAGAAATTGGATGGTTCATCATCAGCACAAAATGACTCTGAACATTGATAGGACTATGAAACTCACACACAAGTGGAATCATGTTACGTGTATTATTTTCTAGTCTGCGTTATTATTTGAGACTTTGTGGACAGCTTTAAACCTTCATTTTAAGTGGCTACAGAGCATTCAGTTGTACAGAAATTGTTCAACCCATTTTCCTGGTGTTTTCAGGTTTGTTCTTTGGTTTTGTGTTTTTGCCACGGTAATCTTTGGGCACGTTCCTGATTATTTCCTTAGGCTAAATTCCAAGGTGGGCGGTGGCTGGGACAGTGTGTATGATGCATGTTTTCAGTTTTGATATGTACTGCCAAGGCGCCCTCCAGACGTTTGTTGGTTTTTTTAACCAGTATGAGGTTAGTCAGCAATGCAGGAGAATGCCAGGTTTTACCTCCTTACCTACAGTGGATATGTTTTCTGATTTACTTCTTTAACTCATCAGAAAGTCCTCTGAAAAAAATGAGTCTGGCTTTATCAATGGGTCAGCTGCTAATGTATTTTTACCTAAAGATATTCCTAAAAGTTGCTCGAGCAAGATTCTTCCATACTTATGGATGTTGTGAAAGAGTCACTTCCCAGATTTGTAATCAGTGTTTGCTGCTTAGATTTAAGCTTAGTATTAATGAAGAGATTTAGTACCATTTATGAATGAATGCCCAAAGGAAAGGCATTTTGTAGATACACTGAAGGGCAAACACACAGAATTGCCCTTTCTTGGTCTAATGGGTCTTTGTTTTTTTTCAAAACAGGAAAGAAGCAAAGAATAATGAACTATCCTTTTCTCAAATTAAGTAAGTCTCTGGAATTATGGCTTTATTTATCCCTCAACCTGCTTAGTGACTATCTAGAGAATTTTTATTTTACTTTATTTTTTATTGTTTTATATTTTTTTGAAGTTTATTTTGAGAGGACAAGCGAGCGGGGGAGGGGTAGAGTAAAAGTGATAGAGAATCCCAAGCAGGCTCTGTATGGTCAGATGCGGGGCTTGAACTCATGAACCGTGAGATCATGACCTGAGCAGAAACTAAGAGTTGGATGCTTAACTGACTGAGCCACCCAGGTTCCCCTATAGTGAATTTTTGATGGAACTTGCTGCCATTTTTCCCAATTGACACATATGGCCATGATCATGTGGAAGTTCTTGCTAGCTTTGTTTTTCTGCAAGGAATCTCTGTTCATTAGTCAGGTTCCTTGCCGTGTTGTACTATGGCAAGTAGAATCTTCCATATTCTACTAGTAAATATGTATTTTGTGATTTTTTGTTTTGAGAGCATGAGTGAGGGTTGAGGGAGGGTCAGAAGGAGGGGGGAGAGAGAGAGAGGGAGAGAGAGAGAAAGAGAGAGAGAGAATGAATGAATGAGAATATCTTAGCAGGCTCATGCCTAGAGCAGAGCCTGATGCCAGGGCTCTATCTCACAACCCTGAGATCATGACCTGAGCTGAAATCAAGAGTCAGATGCTTAACTGACTGAGCCACCCAGGCACCCCTCATATTTTCATATTTAGTGATTTTTAAGAACAGATAAATGGGTTATCATCAATAGGTAGGAGACCTTGTGCAAAGTCACAAAGCCAATCAGCTACATGACAGCTAGAAGGGAGATTTCCTGATTCACGTTTCAGTGTTTTGTAAATAACATTATATTGACATGCCCTCCCCCCATTATACTCTGGTTTTTGTTTCTTTGGGAAGATGTTTATCAATTCCAGAGTCATGATCAAGTTGGTGTTTCTAACTGCTTATTTTTTTCTTTCCCTTTCTGTGATGAAGACCTAAAAAGTGAGTAGCCTCTTGAATTTTATAATAACTTGTATTTTTCTGATTTGAGCATGAACTTCATTGGATGTAAAAACGTCCTAATAAGTTTTTATTTTCTTAGATCAAAATTAATCAGAGTGGAGAATTTTGAAGCCTACTTTAAGAAACAACAAGCGGACTCCAACTGTGGGTTTGCGGAAGAGTATGAAGTACGTGGTTGTAAATAATGTATTTTTAACTGCTTTATGTTTCTCTGGAAAGTTGGGAAACCACCAGTTTTTGTTGCGTGGGGAAGCGTTGGGTAAGAGGCGGCCCTTTTAGAGGGGAGAGGAGCTCCGGCAGGTACCCCAGGGGTCCTACTGTGGCCCTGTGGGCAGTGAGCACTTACATGTACTCTCCCTTTTGGTGGTTTGTGTGTTTAATCTTGTTGATAAATGAAGATGAGAGAGAGAGAGACAGACAGACAGACAGACTAGGCATTCAAGTTCAAGTCCATGGGTTAACTGGGGTAATTAGGAAGCTGTTTGGGCTGGCATTTCCGGGCTGGGGCTTGACTGCTGTGTGGCAGACATTGATTCCTGAGCATTCTGTGAAGCCCTGCAGAAAGTTTCTGCATGTCAGTCCGCCGTAGCAGCTTGGCGCGCACTCGCCGTCACTGGGCCGCCCTGCTGTGGTCTCTGCCTTTACTGATCTACTCCCTCTTTGCGTTGGTCTCCTGTTGCTGCCGTAACAAATCACCACAAACTGGTGGCGTGAAACAACAGAGATTTGTTCTCTTGCAGTTCTGGAGGCTATAGTAAGTTCAAAGTCAAGGTGTCAGCAGGGCAGTGGTCCCTCCAGATCTCTGGGGGAGAAGGTCTTGCTTGCTCTTCCAATTCGAGGGCTCCAGGCATTCCGTGACTTAGGGCTAAGTCACTTCGCTCTCTGTGGTCTCCTCCCCCTCCCCGTGGCTTCCCTCTGGGTATCTCCTGTGTAAGGACACTTACTGGATTTAAGACCCACCCACATAATCTGAGATTATCGGACCTCAAGATTCTCAACTTGAATACATCTGCAAAGACTCTTTTCCAAAATCAGTCACGTCCACAGGTTGTAGGAATTAGGATGGAGTTCTGGCTTTTTTGGGGCCACCATTCAACCTATATGCAACTCAGAGCACAGCTCAGGAGAACTTAAATTCTCTCTCTTTCTGCCTGTCTCGTCTGTGACATGGTGCCCATCACTGGTTTGCAGTGTTTATTCTTCCTCATTGTAATGTGAATTATTACTAAATTAAAAAAATTTTTTATTGTTTATTTATTTTTGAGAGAGAGAGAGAGAGACAGACAGACAATTAAGTGTGGGAGGGATACAGAGAGAGGGAGACACAGAATCCGAAGCAGGCTCCAGGCCCTGAGCTGTCAGCACAGAGCCCAGCACGAGGCTTGAACTCACCAACTGTGAAGTCATGACCTGAGCTGAAGTTAGACACTTGACCCACTGAGTCACCCAGGCGCCCCGACATTTAGTTATTTCTGCCTGCACCCCTCTCCCGGGGTGTAAGCGCCTGGAAGGCAAGGATTATCCTTTTTTCTTTTATTTTAACCTCCACATTAGTTTCCAAGGGTTGTGGTCACAAAACACTAAAACAGCAGCAGATCCTTCTGCCACAGTTCTGGAGGCCAGCGGACCCAAATCAAGGTGTTGTTAGGGCTGTGCTGCCTCCGAGGCCTCTAGAAGAGGCTCCCGCCTGGCTTCAGCCTACTCCTCTGCCTGCCTTCACCTCAGCATGGTTGTCTCCCCTCCCGTGTCTGTATCTCAGCGCCTTCTCTTCTCCTGTAAGGACATCAGTCCTGTCGGATTAAGCCTCCTTCCCCCCCTCCCCCATGATTTCTTCTTATTTTGATGACAAATAAGGCTGCATTCCTCCATCCCTGGGGTTAGACCTTCAACATATCTTTAACTCAGAACACCTCTGCCTTCCCACTTTGTTCTGCTGTGCTATGCTCCGTATAAATAACATCCGGACACTAGCTAAACGGACAACTCACTTGTTTTCAGGATCTGAAGCTTGTTGGAATTAGTCTGCCTAAATATACAGCGGAACTGGCCGAGAACAGAGGAAAGAATCGCTATAATAACGTCCTGCCGTGTGAGTTTTTTTATCTACACCATCTTCCCTTTTGTCTGTCCCTGGCCATCCCCCCTCTCTCAGTGGAGGGGAGTGCGATCAAGATACTTTCTAGCCACTTCCACAATTATGCAGAGTCGCTTGCGGTGTGCTAGGCCCTGGATTTAGGCATATTCCTTTGAAGCCAGGCCTCACGAGAACCTTACGAAGTAGGTGGTACCATATGCATTTTGCAGAGGAGGAAAATGAGGCACAGGGTAGGCAGGTGATTTGTCCAAAGTCACACAGAGGCCCGTGGCAGGCAGGCCAGGCTCTGGATTAGGTCTCTCATGTCTTTCAGGGAAAAGACTAGAGTCTATGCTCTTATCCCCTCTATCTCAAAGCCCCTTTACTTCAGCTAACATAGTTCTGGAAAGGAAGGGCAGGAAGTAGTGCTTTCTGCTTGTCCAGATATGTCTCTGGTTGGCCGAGTGCATCCCACAGCTAAATATGAATTGTATTTGAATTTGCATTTTGAGAATTAACAATATCTGCCTAATGCATGGGGCTCATGACAAATCGGGTTTAAAATAAGAATTATTTATTACATCATCCATTAAGATGAAATGTAAATCCTCCTCCACAGAAAAGTTCTTTGCGGGTCTCTCTTCCGGATGGGAATCAGGGCACAAAGAAGTATCAGTCGATTACAGCTGTGTTCTGATTCAGCCGTAATTTATAGGCTCTGCTGATCATTTTTACACCAGGGCATTTAGAGACATTGTCTTTTTATATTTGAAGCTGTGTTTTTTTTCCTGGCATAAAACATTAACTTCTGTTTAGATTCAGGATTTTTTTTTAGCTCCTGCACTTTCTCTTCATCACCTCCCTACCCCCCGCCCCCATCCCCATTGTAGTGACAGCAGACATTGATTCTTACTCCAGGAAAAATGCTTTGAAAAACAGGCTAGTGGGATTTGCCTCCACCCGCCCGCCTTGGGTTAGCCCAGGATCACTGGCCTGATCTTGCGATTGCGGCAGAGGTTTTCAGATCCAGGGTTCGGGTGCTGTTCTTATTGAGAAAGTTCTAGGCTGCGAGTCATGTTGGTGACCGAGCTTGGAACTGTCATGTTATTTTGTCCAAGAGGAGGACGAGATAGTATATACTCAAAGACAGGGACACATGTGCTGCTGCTGCCGACTCCACCTGACATTTGAAATTCTCAAGTTGATATTTCATTTCTTGAGTGGACAAGTGTGTGCGGTTTTGAGATGTTGGTATTTAGAAAACGTGAGAATTTTTGTGTCTTATATCTTTCCGCCCATTATAGTCTTGCACATTCAGTTTATTCTGGAATTTGGTACTGTCTTGTTGTAATGACATTTCTGTGAAAATAGAGAAAGTATACAAATTTGGGTGTTTAGCCTGCCATGATGGAAAGGGCCCTAGATTTGAATTCGGACTGCGCTTGACCAGACGTCAGTGCTGGGAGAAGTCACTTCATCCCCCTGACCCTCAGTGTCCTCATTTGTAAAATGGGCACACAAGCCGGTAGGGTGGTTTTGAGGAATAAATGAAATTGCTCAGTGCACTCCCTGGCTCACGGCACACACCCGAGGATGCTCCTAGTAGTGGGTTTGTGTTGTCTCAGAAGGCGGTCTGGTGTGGTTAGGAGCTTGCGCCCCAGTTCCAGGCTGCCCGAGGTCAAATCCTGACTCTGCCACTTACTAGCTTTGCCGGGTAACTGCCTAACTTCTCTGTGCCAGTCACAGAGGCTGACTGTGAGGACCAAGTGAGGTCACCTCATTTTCTGTAAAAGGCTACGCGGCACACCTTCAGGATATGTTGCCATTTAGTCCTTAACTCTCTTATATGTAACTCTCCTCAAACATTTGCTTCTAATGAGGACCTTTTTTCTCTTAACGTCATAGATGATATTTCCCGTGTCAAGCTTTCTGTCCAGTCCCATTCAACTGACGACTACATCAATGCCAACTACATGCCCGTAAGTGAGGGGATGTTCCTGCAGCACGGCTTGTAAGGATGGGATCTTCAGGGCTCCTCTTTGTTTCTCTGATGCTGAATTGATGTCGCTTTCCATGTTTCAGGGCTACCATTCCAAGAAAGATTTCATTGCCACACAAGGGCCTTTACCCAACACTCTGAAAGACTTTTGGCGTATGGTTTGGGAGAAAAATGTATATGCTATTGTTATGTTGACCAAATGTGTCGAACAGGGAAGGGTAAGTATCTTTGATTTAAATTATTAAATTAAAATAATTAATTCATTTGGGCTGTGGTGAAAAGGATATTTAAAAATTTTTTTTTTAATGTTTGTTTTTTGAGAGAGAGACAGAGCACGAGCGGGGCAGGGACAGAGAGAGAGAGGGTGACACAGAATCTGAAGCAGGCTCCAGGCTCTGAGCTGTCAGCACAGAGCCCGACGCAGGGCTCAAACTCATGGACTGTGAGATCATGACCTGAGCCGAAGTCAGACGTTTAGCCAACTGAGCCACCCAGGTGCCCTGGTGAAAGGGTATCTTAAGGAGCATTTTTTAAAAAAGACAACACCCCCAAACATCAGCCCCTCTGGTCTTAGAAACTCATTTTCTATCTTTTTCTCTTCTGAAAGTATAAAAATCAATTTAAACAAAAAAGTATTTTTTTAAGTTTATTTACTTATTTTGAGAGAGACAGAGATAGCACAAATGGGGGAGGGGCAGAGAGAGAAGGAGAGAGAAACCCAGGCAGGCTCTGTGCTGTCAGCTTAGAGCCTGACGTGGGGCTTGAACTCACGAGATCATGACCTGAGCTGAAACCAAGAGTCGGATGCTCAACCACCTGAGCCACCCAGGCACCCCAAACAAAAAAGTATTTTATCATTACCTTCTTGTGTGGCTAAATATTCATGAGGTTGCTGCACTAGAGTTACAAGTAACAGGATTTGGGGTGACTCAGTGCAAAGCTCCCAGGTCTGGAGCAGGAACAGCTCCCGCTCTCTCAGCTCTGTGTCTCTAAGCAGCCAGCTTGTTCATCAGATTCGACCAACTCGGTGATCAAACCCAATCATTAGTCCTGGAACCCTTACTTTACCCCAAATCTCAGACTTCTCCCCAGATAAACCTCAGCGGTCCCCTCTCCCCCACGATGGCCTGAAACCTCCCAGCTGCTTCCACCAATGATAAGATTTCTTCTCGTAATAAAATCCCATGTCTCCATAAATGCATCTAAGGGGAACTGAAAGACATGGGCTGACTTCAGAAATTCTGTGCCCGAGGCATAGGACCTCGATGTTGCTCAGGGAATGTTTTCCTGTGGGTTTGTTCATTGGAGAATAGGGGTTTACTCCCTAAGCCAGTGCTGCTCAGACCTTGACATCTATCAGGATCCCCTGGATGGTGGTTCCACCCCCAGGGCTCCCAGTTCAGGACGTCTGGGCTGGGTTTTGGACTGTTCTCGGTGCTGCTGCTTTGCTGCTCCGGGGTCCACTCTTAGAGTCGCTCTGCCCATGTGATTGTGGGAACCCAATGAAACCTCTTAAAAATTTTTTTAAGTTTATTAATTTTGAGAGAGAGAGAGTGTGTGAGCAGGGGAAGGGCAGAGGGAGAGAATCCCAAGCAGGCTCTGCACTGTCAGCGCAGAGCCCGACATGAGGCTCAATCTCATGATGTATGAGATCATGACCTGAGCCAAGATCAAGAGTTGGGTGCTTAACTGACTGAGCCACCCAGGGGCCCTGAAACCTCCTTTAATGTTCTTTAACTTTAATTTAGCAAATGTTTATCCTGTCCCAAGTATGTGTAGGGTGCTCTGCTAGGGGCTGGGGATGGGGGAGGGAAAGTTTACGAAGAACAGTAAGAAGCGGTTCCCAACTTCACGTTGCTTGTGAAACAGAAGCTCAAGCTCCACCGCTTCCTTGCGTTTGGAGAATAGGCTGTTATGCAAACGAAAGAGCTTTGTTTATGAAGGCAGATAAACTTTACGTGCTCTCAAGCCCAGGCCTTGCACATGGAACGTTCTCATAAATATCTGTTAGACAAATGAAAATGACGCAGTTAAATTAACGGAGAATGTGAAGAAGATGAATTTAGGAGGGCCATTGTTCATCGTAGTCAGGAGGGAATTGGATTTACTGACTCTGGAGGAAGAGAAGGGAGCTAGTGGATTTTCTGCACTAGATACTCCATTAATGTTATATCTTTCCTATGCCAGCCCTCATGTATAATTATTGTATAGATGGGGAAACTGAGGCTCAGAGAGTTTAAGAACTTGCCCATAGGATGGCAACAGAAACCCAGCTGGGAAGAGGCTGAGCTGAGCATCAGCTCTATGTCATTGTGTGTCTAAGACGTGTGTTCTTCCTGGGATTAGTGGTTTAGAAACTGTGATCTTCTAAAAAATACAGGTCCCTAGCCACAGTCCGAAGCCGTGGAGGTGGGGCCTGGGCATCTGTCTTTAAAGCAAAGCAGACCTCACAGGTGGGTTAGATGATAGGTTTGGAAGCCACGTGCAGTAGAGTATACCTCCAGAAGGGGGTGGGGAGGGAGAGAGAGGGCGGGAGTGCGTGTGTGTGCGTGTGTGTGTGTGTGTGTGTGTGTGAGAGAGAGAGAGAGGGAGTGTGTGTGTGTGTGTGTGTGTGTGTGTGTGTGTGTGTGTGTGTGTGTGTGTGAGAGAGAGAGAGAGAGAGAGAGATCATTTACCAAATTGGGGGATTCAGATATTCTTGGAGAGCAGATGTTTTCTGATTTTATTTCTGTTCACATCTGCCCACCAACTTATAAAAATCAAAGACCCAGAGTGATTTAATTTGATTCTCTTTATTGGAGTCTGTATTTGTGTTGTGATTAGCATGGATCTAAAAGTATTGGGCGAAGTCCTCATTTCTTCTGGCTGCAAGGGGTAATTGGTCAGTCTGAATTTAGTTCAGTGAACAGTTATGGCCTGGCTGCTCCAGGGGCCACGTGGAGCTGGCTGAGAGCGTGTCGCCAGAGAAGGGACAATGGCTGCTCTGCTCTAAATCCATTTTCATGCAGGAATTGGGGCTCAGTGTTGGCCAGATCGTTTGATTTCTCAAGAGAAGACAGAAGTCTTCATTTTTAGGAGAAACCTCCCAATTTTAAAAGAGTTGGCAATAATTGTAAATTAGAAAACAATGTTGGGAGTCAGACAGAACCCAACTAGGGGGCTAATCCAGCCTCTGATGCCAGTTTTCAATATCTGGTCTCCCTTGGGAGGCTTTACTGATGGTTGATGATGTGACCCAATTTTTTAATACAATTTTATTCTAGACCAAATGCGAGGAATACTGGCCCTCCAAGCAAGCTCAGGACTATGGGGACATAACTGTGGCGATGACATCAGAAATTGTTCTTCCACAGTGGACCATCAGAGACTTCACAGTGAAAAATGTAAGTCAGAGGCCAAGATGGATAGGTCTCAGGAAAGATGACCATATATTAATTTTGCGGTGATACTTTTTAGGTTGATATTAAGCAATATGTTTTTTTAAATGCATCAGAAAAATACTTTTGCTCTCTTTTTACAGAATAAAACTATCTATATACACTCTAAGGCAACTTTTTAGTTTTGCTTTATTAAGAGGAATTTCCTAAGTTATTTTTTCTTCTCATTGAAGTATGGATGACGTATAATATTATATTAGCTTCAAGTGTACAACACACTGACCCAACAATTATATATGTTACAAGTGCTCACCATGATAAGTAGAGTCACTTCTGTCACCATATGGCGTTATTACAGTATTGTTGACTATATTCTCTACACGGTATTTTCATCCCTGTGACTTATTTATTTTATAACTGGAAGTTTATACCTTTTAGCCCCCTTCTACCTATTTCACCCATTCCCTGACCCACTTTCCCTGTTTGTTCTATTTATCAGTCTGTTTCTTTTTCTTGTCTCCTTTTTTTTCTCTTTTCTTTTCTTTCTTTTTTCTCTTCTCTTCTCTTCTCTTCTCTTCTCTTCTCTTCTCTTCTCTTCTCTTCTCTTCTCTTCTTTTCTTTTCTTTTCTTCCTTGACTTTGTTTCTTTCTTTTCTTTCTTTCTTTGTTTCTTTCTCTTCGTTCCATCTTTCTTTATTCTTTCTTTCTTTTTTTTTTGTTCATAAGTTATTCCTGAATGAAATGGATCATTAGAGCATGGCTCAGCAATAGTAATTGTTCCTTCTATTTTCAGGTGACTTGCTCATAGAGTTTTTGCTATAAATCAAGGCCCTTTTGGGTTATTTAGTTGCAAACGTGTTACCAGGAATGGTAGTTTGCCTTGGGAACAGGTTATGAGAACAGTTACATTAATTGGATTTCAGGGCATATTCACATGGCCTTAACCCCCCAAAATTATTTTTAAAAAACAATTATGTTGTGTAGTCAGATTGTGTGTCCTTTTTTTTCTTTTTTTTAAAGTTTATTTATTTATATTGAGAGAGAGAGAGAGAGGGAACTTGAGTGGGGGAGGGGTAGAGGGCGGGAGGGAGGGAATCCCAAGGAGCCTCCATGCTTTCAGCACACAGCTTGATGCACGGCTTGAATTCATAAACTGTGAGATCATGACCTGCGGGGAGATCAGGACTCAGATGCTTACCCCACTGAGTCACCTGGGTGCCCCTGTCCTTTTTCTTAAGGATGCTTAGAGATAATGAAGCAACATTGATATCTTTTGGTGGGCATGTAAATTGGTATAACCATTCTGCAGTTTATATGCATTTATAAAAATGACCACTTTCCTTTGATCTGGTGGTTCCACGTTTAAGACTGTCTTAAAGCAATGATATGAAATATAGGACAAGGCTTCATATTCACAAAGAGGAATCTCAGCATTATTTATAATGGAGGAAAATTTAGAACCCGTGCAGCTATCTGGCCTTTGGAAGATGCATAACTAAACTATAGGTTATCTAGCCGTGCATCATTATTTAGCTATTAGAAGAGATGGCTCTGTAGACTGCATAATTACCATGAGGAGACATGAGAATGCAATTAAGTGAAACATACCAGGAGACAAAATTTTATACGAATTGTGACTAGTGCACAAAGGAAAAGCCTGGAAGTACATTCAGTGTTGTTGACTTTTATGGGGGTGCTGGTAGGTTAGGTTGTGGTTTACGAGAATTATCCTTGAAGATTCCATAAGTCATGGATACAGAGGTATTAGTTCTTTACGGATTGGCTGTGTCTCAGACGTCCTGGCTTCAGTTAACATTTCAGTTTGTCCTTCGGAGGATTTGTCCTTATCACACACTGATAATAATGGTTGAGAAACCTTAAAATATATGTATTTCTATAGCTTTCGTCCATTGAAAACAGATTGGATTATCCTCTGTTGCTTTCAGTGCTTGGGGTTTGCCCTTGTAGAGGGGAATCAAGGGTGGAATTGTCCACATCATTTAAACAAAATTACTGTGACTCTTACCATTTTTGTTAACTAAACTCCAGACTTCATCAGATTTCACATTTTTATGTTAAAGCCCTCTTTTGTTCCAGGATCAAATCCAGGATACCACATAGCATTTAGTAAAATAGTAATTTTTGATTACACAAAATGTACAAATCTATTTTTCTTTTTTAAAAAATAATATTTTTAAATAAAATTTTGTAAATGTTTGTTTATTTTTGAGAGAGAGAGACAGACAGACAGAGCACCTAGTGTGGCAGGGGCAGAGACAGAGGGAGATACTGAATCCAAAGCAGGCTCCACATTCCGAACTGTCAGCTCAGAGCCTGATGTGAGTCTCAAACTCATGAACTGTGAGATCATGACGTGAGCTGAAATCAGATGTTTAACCACTGAGCCACCCAGGTGCCCAAGTAGTGTTTATTTTTGAGGGGGAGAAAGAGACAGACAGACAGACAGACAGTGAGCAGGGGAGGGGCAGAGAGAGGGAGACACAGAATCCAAATCAGGCTCTAGGTTCTGAGCTGTCAGCACAGAGCCCAATGAGGGGCCTGGACCCACGAACCCTGGGATCATAACCTGAGCAGAGGTTGGATACTTAACCGACACAACCATCGGGTAGGGGTGGGGGGTGCAGATCTGTTTTCCTTTTTAAAAGTGGGAAGGCAACAGATAGAACTAAAAATTTCCTTTGACCGCCACTGTAGCACTAGCCCCTTTGCCCGGCTACAGAGATATAATACCGAAAGGTCTGAACTCCCCTACCCTTTTCTCTCCTTATTTCACATAGCTGCTTTTCCTTCTTTGGATCAATACTTTCGGTTAAATTTGTGAATGTCACCTTTGTGTGTACTAGACTTCCCAGTACCCTGTCCCTCCCTCTGCCCTTCACCCTGCTGTTTAACATATTTTGAACAATATGAATGCACGGCTTTTATAACGTATCTACAGCTAAAAGAAAAAAAGCTTTGAAGGTAGCTGTCATAAGGAGATGGAAATGCCTGCAGTCCAGATGTAGGTACATGGGGGGTGAGGTCAGTGCCAGAGGTGGACACAATGAGAACTGTTGAATGCAGGGCTAGAGTGGCCCAGCCCGGGTGGAGTTCTGATAATTAAAGGTACATGCTTCAGCCTGTGGTAGGAAACCAGTCTGTGTCATAACTAACTGTTAGAGCATAGCTGTTGTCTGGTGTTGAAATAGATGCTTTTTTTGGGGGGTGGGGTGGGGTCTTTTCTCCAACTCTTATAATTCTAAACATTCCCTCCGTGCTCACCAGTTGCCTGCCGCTTCCTGAGTCTGTCTGGAAGGCACGTGGACTGCGAGGCCGCTCTTGCCCCAAAGGTTCTGATGGTCAGAGTTGCATCAATATAATTCATTTTTGGTTTTTTTGGCTGATGACCTTGCCATGTGGGCTCAGGGATGGGCTTCATGAAGCTCTAAGAAGGTGTGAGACTGTGAGAACGTTACTGGCAGGTATCTGCAGGGGGAGAGGAAGGTCGAAACTCAGGATCGGAGGACGAGGCGCTTGTACTGCATCTGGGCTGATGTTGGGGGGTTCCATTCACTTTTCAGAATCTTTCCAGGAGGATGATAAACCCTCCCCCTTGGGCATATTGCAGGGATGTGATGAGCACGTCAGAGTCTGTACAGTGTAACCTTGCAATTGTTAGTTGTAACCACTCCTGTTTAGCTACCTGTCAGCCACCCCGTGCAGCTCAGGCCCCAGGTTCTGTTCCGTTTCACTTGCTTTTTTCTCTTTTTCTTGGTTCTTAGCTCCAGACAAGTGAGAGTCACCCTCTGCGACAGTTCCATTTCACCTCCTGGCCGGACCATGGCGTTCCCGACACCACTGACCTGCTCATCAACTTCCGGTACCTTGTCCGTGACTACATGAAGCAGAGCCCTCCGGGGTCTCCCATTCTGGTGCATTGCAGGTGTGCAGATGACGCTCCACGTGTGACCGATTTCAAATGTCATTATAAACGTGGACACTTCAGAAGAGCAAGGCATAAGAGGGAATGCAATAGGCATTTGGAAATTTAATAAAGGTTTAGATAAGGGACCATGGACTCGTTCCCCAAGCCCTGAGGCTTTAGAACAGGGGTTGGCAAACTAGAACCCTGGGCCAGATCTGGTAGGTTGCCTGTGTTTTTTTTTTTGAAAACTGTAATATATTCTAATTTATATCTTACTTACAACATTTTATTAAGTTTATTTATTTATTTTGAGAGAGAGGTGGGGGAACAAGTGAGGGAGGGGCAGAGAGAGGGAGAGACAGAATTCCAAGCAGGTTCTACACCATCAACCCAGAGCCTGATACGGGGCTCGAACTCACATACTGTAAGATTGTGACCTGAGCTGAGATCAAGAGTCAGATGCTGAGCCAACTGGGCCATGCAGGTGCCCCTGTAACATTTTCTTATAAAATATTTCAACCTTACAAAAATATAGAGTAATAAAGATCTAATAAACTATAGCATGAGGCCATGTATGTTTCTTTTTTGTTAATAATATGTTCCAGATATAAAGTCGCTACTGATCAGTGTCCTTACACAGTTAAATTTGGTCCTAAAGTTGCTCTGAATCATTCCCCTGCATGCTTTTATATTTTATTACGTATGTATGTAATTCTGTGGTTTTATATAGCTTTAAACTTTTACCAGATTTTATGATATATACCTCATTCTGCAACCTGCTTCTCCATTCAGCATTTTGATTTGTTATTTAATGAAGTTGAAATGCATAGTTTTACTTCATTTTATTGATTTATTTAAAACATTTTTTTTGGCATGCAAAAACCGCACATAAATTAATGTGTACAACTTCATGAGTTTGGAAGCAAGTCTACACCTGTGAAACTGACCACAATCCCTTTATAAAGAAACTTTTATTGGAACAGAGCCATGCCCTTTTGTTTACATATTGTCTATAGTTCCTTTCATGCTATAATGGCAGAAATAGACCATTTAATCTGCAAATCCAAAGATATTTTCTATCCGGTCCTTTACAGAAAACGTTTGCCCCTACATCCTGCTCTAGAACAATAAGACAACTAGCGAGCTTTTAGGCTGAAGGAATTAATTTAGGAAAAGAGGGGTTTTGTTACCCTATGGGGAACAAATTGATGAAACTTGACATCCTAGGTTATGGTAGCAACTTGAATGGGACTAGATTCAAGCAGCTCTAGTAGGATGTTTTATTTGTGGTATTTGACTCAAAATGAACTTTCGGGTCTGGGCCCTAGTTTCAAGCTAGTATAATCCAGTTTGCTGAGGTTTTAGGTGAGTGAATGTTTAATGATCCTGGGCATTGATAGTGGAGGGGAGCAAGATATATGCACAAATGGGGACATTTGAACGTTTTACGTTAGAGGTAACCCCATGGTGATGTGCTCATGTCTTTTTTCCTTCAGTGCCGGGGTGGGAAGGACAGGCACGTTCATTGCCATTGATCGTCTTATCTACCAGATCGAGAATGAGAACACTGTGGATGTGTACGGGATTGTGTACGACCTTCGAATGCACAGGCCTTTAATGGTGCAGACAGAGGTGAGGCCAAGCTCTGTGTTTGGCAGTCTGCTTTCAAAAGGCTGCATCATATCACCTACTTGTGTTGAAACATTTCACCCTTCTAGGTCTTTCTGGCTCTGGGCTGTGAGGTAGCAGTGGATTTCTTTCAGATCCTTAACTGCAATTGAATTACCTAATATGGTGGTACTGATATCAGCAACGGGACAGTACACACAGAGATGGTATCAGGATTCTTACCTGGGGCCACTAACTCATCCAGTAATCTTAGCAGCTCTCTGAACTTTGGCTTCTGGGTTTTAAACTCTTTAAAACTGTATCTTCACACTTTCTTTCTGAGAAGGTCTGACCATCCTTAAAATAAGCTGATGAAACGGACTTCTCAGGTGTTAACAGTGTGAACGAAAGAGCGTAATGTTCATACAGCAGTGTATCCTGACCCAGCCCTGCGAATGGAAACGAACCTTCAATGGTCACAGTCACAGGGGGACGGCAGGCCGCCCGAGAAACGGCGTGCGGGCTCTCTACAACGTCAGTTGGGATTCGGCTTTCCCTGAAATGTTCCTGATAAACACTGTTTTCAAGTCACGTTCTCAACAGACATCTTGGGGAAATAGCCTTCTTCAATGCTGTGGGAAGGAATGTGCCTTGACCAGGATGAGAGCAGAATATTAATTTTGTATCAGGCTGTTGTCCTGTGCCAATTTAGAACTCCATGAATATGTGCTGTGTTTTTGAGTCTAGCAGGGAATGTTCTGGAGGCCTGAGTACATCATGTGCTTTGGGGTGAGCAGCATGGTTGTAGAAGAAGGAGTGGAGTTCGCCTCCTCCTGTGTTGGTCAGAAGAGATTTTATTTTTCTCGGCTATCATTACGTAGAGTAGGACTCAGTCTTTTATTTCCTGTGGAGAAACACAGAAATCTTATACCTGCCCACAAATTCTTTTCTTGCTCCTTTTTTCAGTAGTTTGAAAAGAATGTAAACTTGTTCATATTAAAAGACATCTAACAAAACAGGATTATATAGAATATATTTTTCTCTTTTCCTTTCTCTTCCCTAGAGGTAGCCAATGCTTACAGTTTGTGTATATCACTATAGGTTTCTGTATGTACATCTGTGGAGAAACACATGTACACACACATACACAGACACACAGTATTTTTTTATGGCTAGTGCTCTTTAAAAAAAAACTCTGAGTACAGTTGACACGATGTTACAGTAATTTCAGGTGTGCAGCAGAGTGATTCAGCAAGTCTTTATGTTCTGTTCTGTTCTTCAGAAGCATAACTACCACCTGTCACCACACAGGGTTATTCCAACACCACTGACTGTATTCTGTATGCTGTCCCTTCCATCCTCGTGATTTAGTCATCCCATAACTGGAAGCCTGTACCTCCGACTCCCCTCCTCCCATTGTGCCCAGCCTCCTCACCTCTCCCCTCTGCCTCCTCACCTCTCCCCTCTGGTAACCACCAGTTCTCTAGGTTTATGGGTCTGTTTCTGTTTTTTGTTTGTTGTTTTGATTTTTAGATTCTATGCATAAGTGAAATCATGTGGTATTTGTCTTTCTCTGTCTGACTTATTTCACTTAGCAAAATACCCTTTAGATCCATCCATGTTGTCACACATGGGGAGGTCTCATTCTTTTTTATCGTTCAGTAAGATTCCATTGTACATTGATACTGCATCTTCTTTATCTGTTTATCTATTGATGGATGCTTGGGTTGCTTCCATATCTTGGCTACTGTAAATAATTCTGCAACAAACATAAGGGTACATATATCTTTTTCAATTAGTGCTTTGTTTTATTTGGATAAATACCCAGTAGTGGACTTACTGGATCACAATTGTATTTCTACTTTTAATTTTTTGAGGAGCCTTCATATTGTTTTCCAGAGTGGCGGGACCAGTTTACAGTCCCACCAGTAGTGCACAAGGGTTCCCTTTTCTCCACATCCTCACAAACACTTTTTTTTTTGTCTTTTTGATACTATCCATTCTGACAGGTGTGAGGTAATGCCTTATGGTGGTTTTGATTTGTATTTCCCTGATGATCAATGATGTTGGTCATCTTTCCATGTGTCTGTTGGCCATCTAGGTGTCTTCTTTGGAAAAATGTCTATTAAGTTTCTTGGCCCATTTTCTAACCAGATTAAAAACATTTTTTTAATGTTTTTAAAATTTATTTTTGAGAGACAGAGAGAGACAGCATGAGCAGGGGAGGGTCAGAGAGAGAGGAAGGTACAGAATCTGAAACAGGCTCCAGGCTCTGAGCTAGTTGTCAGCACAAAGCCCGATGCGGGGCTCGAACCCACGAACCATGAGATCATGACCTGAGCCGAAGCCGGATACTCAACCGACTGAGCCACCTAGGCACCCCAGATTTTTTTTTTTGACGTTGAATTGTAAAGGTTTTTTTATATTTTTTGGATATTGACACATGGAGTATTTTTTGTTAAATTGGATCTTATTTTATATATATTGCTGCCCCATGATTTTTTTTCCCCTTAGAGCATCATGGATAGCTTTCTGTTAGTATATACCTCTCTTCTTCCTCTTCCTCTTTTTAATGGCTACCTGCGCATTCTGACAAGCTTGCCTGAGGGTGGTCCCCACCCACCTCTCCCCAGATTACTCCCCTTAACCTGTCCCTTTTGTTGAGAATCACGAGTTACTCCTTATATTGCACATGCTCACTAGCCAAGAAAATCTGGTTGGCCTTGTTCCTTGTGGGGTTGATGGGTTTGGGGGAGTGGTGGTAATCTGAAAATAACCTTGGGCGCTAACCTCTGGGACCTCTGCTCATTTGCTTTCTCTTTTTACTTTTCTAACAGGACCAGTATGTTTTCCTCAACCAGTGTGTTTTGGATATCATCAGATCCCAGAAGGACTCCAAAGTAGATCTCATCTACCAGAACACCACTGCAATGACAATCTATGAAAACCTTGCACCAGTGACTGCGTTTGGAAGGACAAATGGTTACATCGCCTAGTTCCAAAGTAAAACCTTTCTGGAGTGAACCGGACCGTCACACCCACAGCAGAGGAAAATGCCCCGATGTCGACATGTTTTTATATGTCTAATATCTTATTCTTTGTTCTGTTTCGTTAGAACTAATTTGAGGGTGTGAAGCTGCACATGTAGAACATGACAAATGAGAAGTTGGGGCTGTCAGGGGCTGTGGATGGGTGTTGAGCTAATCAACTACATTCCTGATCACCAATGGGATGAGTTCACTTTTTTTTTTCTTGAGAATTACAGAACACCAGGAAAAGTGAGCTATGATTTTTTTTTTCTTTTTCAAAACAGATTCTTTTTAAAAAAGACTATTTTATATGATTCACACGCTAAAGCCAGGATTGTGTTGGGTTGAATATATTTTAAGTATCAGAGATCTATTTTTACCTACTGTATCTTGGAATCTAGCTGATGGAAAATACGTAATTGTGGATGATTATCATGTCGGGAGGGGCCCGTGTTGCCTCTTCTGCCTGGGTTTTCTATTTGAACATGTGCCTTTTCTGAATTATGCTTCCACAGGCAAAACTCAGTAGATATCTCTATTTTTGTATTGAATCTCATAATTGGAATATAAGGAATATTTAAACAGTAGTCTAGTATCTGAGGTTCAGCCTTCTCAGTGACATTCCTGTTCTCATTTGACTAGAGGAGGCCTCCCCCTCCCACCCTTTGTTTTGCGCTCTATTCTTTTTTTCCCCTTTCCCTCCCAGTTTGCCCCAAAGATACTTCTGTTGGCCACATTTTCAGCCCATTGGTTGAGTGAAAGCGGAAGCCACGTATCACCTTGACAATTTCTGGGGGGAGGGGAGGGACGCAGAGGAACCCTACAGTGATAGAATCTCCTTCTCTTGTCCCTGTTTTAGCCTTTTTCTCGTTTCTGTATTTGGTAAGAAGGATTATTTAAAGGTGCAATATGTGATTTAGTGATTCACGAAGCTCTAGGTTTTTAGTAACGTTTTACTCAGGTTGGCATTTTATGTGTGTCAGTGTGTCCATGTCTGTGTGTCTGTGTGTGTGTGTGTTTCAAAGCGTGGCAATCTGTGAAGACTTCAGTGTGAAGACAGAGTGTGCAGTTCATCCCTCCTCCCTCCAAGTCCACTGGCTTTAGTGTATCCACAGTGACACATACCGGTATCTACTGTATATATATATACTAAACTCTTAAAACAGTCATTCCTTTGAATTGAGGTGTACAAAGTTTGAATTTGTATCAAAGATGTAATTATTTTTAAAACCTCTTTTCACTATACTGCTGCTGTAATTACTTTTGATTTTTTAATGTAGATTTTTTTTTTTGCTTCAGGTGTGTATCCACCAAGAATTTCAGAATTTATGTGGATTTATTTTATTGGTACATAATCTGTAAACTTCTCAAGGCATTAACATGAAAGGATTTGTTTCTTTTTATTTTATATTGTGGCTCAGGTTATATTTTGAAGACGTTTTGGATTTATCCTCCTATAGGCAATGAAGTAGATAAGGTCTTATGAAGAAATTAGCAAGTCCCTGGAATCCTGTGGCCATTTTCCACAGTAATAAATCCTGCTGTAAACTTAGGACAACTGTGTCCTAGTGAAAACGGGAGCGGGGTCCTCTCTGAGTGTCCTGGTCACCGTTGACCTGGGGCAGCCCGTCTCCTGACGCTGCCGTGTCCCTCAACTTGCTGGCACTTTGAGAACTGACTGGACACGCTGGTGGGTTATGAAAGGTGAACTACAACGTACTGGAAGCCCTTGATTTGGTTCAGAGGCTTAGTTCTTGTACGTCTTTTGTCCTCCTTTTCCCTTCGAGGTACTGAAAGGATTCAGAGGAGAGGAGGTGTCGGTGTCTGGGGAGGACTTCCTTCCCACATAGAAATTGCACTTTTTGCCGAATCCTTTGTGCTTTCCCTTGGCAAGCCGTTCATTCAGCATCAGGCCCTTCAAGGAATGGGCTGTGCAGGCCTGGTCGGGCCCTCTTGACTCCACTTCAGAGTGGGCTCATTAGATCTGTGTCAGGGAAGCCACGCTGTCCCCAGCTGTTGAGTGAAGCTGGCTTTGGGCAGATTGCTTCCAAACCTTCCCACCAGTCTGCCCCTCAAAGCATGCAGCTCTCGGAGCGTTCCATGATGGCCCTGGGAGGGCCCCGCCTGGGGCCCGCGGTCCTGTGGGTCATGCCCCTCTCCACGTCAGTTACCAGGAAGCCACTGGAGTGGGTGTGGAGATGTCAGTTCTGACAGACTCTGCCTAACCCTGCCTACATCCCTGCCATGGAGAAATCGGAGGGAAGGACTTGGCTCTAAATATTTCTTTAGAAGGTTAAAGCAACAATAATTAGAAACATATTGTATAAAAACACACAAAAACCCTGAATCTCTCCTCCCTTGTGCCTGGTATGGGTTTGGGAAATGGGCAGGAGCCCCTGCTGAGCCACTCTCAGATGTCTTGCCCAGTCCTGGGAGGAAGGCTCGTGGTGGAGAGGTCTAGATTCCGCGTGGCAGGTCATGTGAAGGTCATGATGCTTCTCTGCATCCTGAAGAGGGCTGGGTTTGGGGACCGGTGGGGGTGGTGAGGGTATTTATAGCACAGAGATTGAAAAGGGAAGACAATTGTGTAAATATAAAGGACACAAGGGCTGGGGGTTGGCCACAGAAAAGAGAAGGTGCTTTTGAGCTCTTGCCCCAAAGCCTCCCAGGAACAATGAATGAAAATCTGAGGGGTCAGGCGGAATCATGGAGATGGTGTGATCATCCCTGCTTTTCTATTTGCCGGTTGCACACAGAAAAACAGCCAGGGTGGAATTAGTTATGAATGAAAGGCCTGAAGGTTGGTGGTCAGTTGGACCGGGGGATTTGGAGCATCGGTACCTTCTCCCAAGAGCAAGGACATTTGCCTCCAAAGGTAAACCTAGCGATGGTTGGCACCAGTGGGAAATGACATTTGGGGGGTCAGTTCCCCGTGGGCACATAGTGACCTCCCACTGGACTGGCAAATTTGACTGCACTGGAGTTGGGCTTTGTCGAGCCAGAGGCTCATGGGGGGTGGGGGGCACCTATGCCTCTGATTCATGTTTGCTTTTCATCAGAGATGAAATGGCCTGGTTTTCTTTTGCAGTGCTGGGTTGCGCTTACTGCGCTAAACAAGGCTTGGTGACTGATGTTGATTTGCCTCAAAAGTCCGAGTTCTGCGTTTTCAGACTGTTTTGCAGCCAAGCGTTCAACATACTGTAGCATTTCTCCCTCGGGGGCACATATGAACAGGATGTGTTGATATGGACTCTAAAACTGTAATTTTCTTGTAACTATTTTGGAATGATGCATATTTCTAATGTTTGTTATACTTGTACAGAGTATTGCTGTTGGTTGCTTTTTTTTTTAAGGAAAAAAATGGCCTGAAAAAACTTTTTTAAAAGACTCACAAATACCAAATATAAAAAGTGTCAACACATGGCGTCTTTGTTTCTTTTTTGTCCCACGTTTTCCTTTCTGTCCACACCATCTCATTTCCTAAGCAGCGCACCGGTCTGAGTTTAGTCTCTCATAGTTCTGGAGGCCAGAAGTACAAGATTAAGGTGCTGGCAGGTTGGTCTCTCTTTGGCTTGCAGATGGCCGCCATCTTCCCCGCGTCTTCACTTGGTCTTCCCTCTGTGACTGTGTCCTAATCCCCCCTTTTGATCAGGAAACCAGTCATGAAGGGTTAAGGCCCACCCTAACGACTTATATTTTCCTATAATCACCTCTTTAAAGACGGTATCTCCAAACACATTCTTAGGTACTGGGGTCAGGACTTTGGACGGACATAATCCATCCCAAAACACACATCCAGGGGAGACCAAGTGGAGAGGAGACTTGGAAGAAGTGGGTGTGCATCTAAGATGTGGCTGCATGTGCCCTCCCAGGGCCAGATGCATGGATCTACAGATGGACTCTCCGTTTGTGCCATTTGGTGACAGCACACATACCTTAGGCAAGCTCCCAGGATTTTCAGAGGCTTTTTTTTTTTTTGGTGGTGGTTTTGGGGAATCCCAGAATTTCTGGGGTCCTGTAGCACTTTAGACAGATTTTATTTTGAGTGCCTACTAAGCACCAGCCACTGTACCTCAATGCCTATGATGTGCCAGCCCCTCTGCCTCCATGGCCACTATGCCACCCCCTCCCCCCAGGCCACGATACCTCAGTGCCACAGGTGCACATGATGGACCAGCCTCTATGTCCCAGTGCCTGTGATGCACCAGCCACTATGCCTCAGTGGCTGGTAAAGCAAAATACCTGGTTCAGCCTTGAACAAAAAGGACAGAAACCTTAGCCCTCATGGAGCGTATATTCTGGTAGAGGGAAACAGAACCCCTGAGGCACCAACTTGTCGCTTTCGAATGACGGGGGGGGGGGGCACATACCTGCGCCAAGGAGAAAGCTTCCGGCGCGTGCTCGGCGCGTGCTCGGCGCGTGCTTGGCGCGCATGCGTGCTGGGGCTGGGGGGACTAGAGGCCGTTCCCAGAGCCGCAGTGCGCACGCTGCAGGCCAGCGAGCAGACGAAGACGAGTACAGGAGCGGTCTTCCCGTAAGAAGCGGCCCCATGTGCGGCAAACCCAAAAGGAACGCAGAAAGTACCACAGGAGGTGTAAAGGCCCAGGTAACAGGATTCCAGAAGCTTTACGGGTGGTGGTTTTCGAGCTGAGTCTTAAGTGGAGTGTTCGCAGGAAGAGAAGGGGCCCGTTGGGGTGGGGGCGTGAAAGCCCAGGCTTTGCTCGCGGGGACCTGGGGACCCAGGGACTGCGCGCGTGTCAGGGAGGCCCGGCGCGTGAACACGGGAGGGTGAGCGCGCAGGCGGCGGCCCAGCCTGGAAGGGAAGAGCTCCAGGACGATGTGTGGCCGCCTGAGACACCATGCCAGGCGTGTGTGTGTGTGTGTGTGTGTGTGTGTGTGTGTGTGTGTGTGTGCATGCTACACAAGTAACCACGTGCACAGACCCACAATTTACCTTCATGGTTTCTCTCTGGCTGGAAACTGCGTGGTGGTCACGTGGTGTCACCTAGGCTGGCAGGAAGGCACCGCCGGACCCTGGGCTGGTGAATGGGAATGGAGACGTTCATGTGAGCCAGTGGTAGAATTTATCACACAGAACAGGGTACCTGCAGCCCTTTCGTGGGGAGACTGGGTTCCCCGCCGCCAGGCCCTGCAGGGTTCTCAGCAGTGGTTGGTACTGCCGGGGGGGGGGGGGGCGTCCCTAGGGGTTCTTCCAGGACCTTGCCCATGGCCGGCTCCTGCTGTCTCTCCCTCCGTCTCTCCCCCATCCTTCTTGCCTCTCCCAACCATCTGGAGACTGCGGCTAAACGCTGGCCTGCTTGCCAAGTGCAAAATAACTAGAACTGGTTCCAGCACATTCTTGAGCTGTTTACTGTGAAATGCCGTGTGAACGAGGGTCAGTTTTCCAGGCGTGCTACCACCGCTGTGTCCAGGTCTGCTCGAGGCCACGGCTGTAATAACTTTTCTCATTAGGCAGAAAAGCACAGATCTGGAGCATATTACCCTTTAATTATTCCTGGTTGAGGACAGAAAGCATTTTGCGTTACAAACGATGCTTTCGGATGTGTGGTATGCAAGTCTGATTTTGGAGGCCTGAGCTTTCATTCTTCTCCTACCCAGATGGACTGAGTGGAAATCACAAACTTTCCTGCTTTTGATAAGCATCAGATGTCAGAAAGCGGAAGTTTGCCCCGAGTGTCAAGAGTGGAGTATCTAGGCCTTGTTGATTACACAGCCCTCGTGCCTAAGCAGTGGTGGGTGTAGGCTGATGTCTTGTTGAAGCTGAGGGAGTTTAAAGACTCAGGTCACTGCGAGGGCATCATCTTGCCAAGGGCGTCTGAGCCCCGATGTCATCTGGCCATCACACCTTCAACTGGGAAGTTTCCGGGCTTACCCTCATGTCTCAGACCCTGTGCCATTCAGCAGAGAGGAGGCTTAAAGATAAGTTCAGTAAGGATAGAGGTGACAGTTCAGTGTTTTGCAAATAGGAGTGTGGTTAACATTTTGAGGCTGTAACACTCAGCATATTTCCTGGGATGTATGGGACATCCAGTACATGGTAGCTATTTACTTATTAACTTAAATTTGTATTGGTCACCTTTGGGCTGGCAGTGGGCCCTGGGTATGTACATTTGAGAACAAAACAGGTGTGATCGCTGCCCCTGTAGAATTTTAGGGTCTACTGGAGAGACAGGAAATTTGAAAGGGAATAAACCTACTTACTGACAAACTGCAGCTGAATGAGAAGGGATTGGAGGGAGTGGCGGAGTGTGCCAAGGCCCTGAGGCAGGAATGAACTCGGTACTTTCATGAGCGGTCCAGGAGACTGTAGTCTCTGTAGGTTAGCTGAGAGCACAATATGAAGCCGGGGAGAGGTAGGCAGGTGATAGATTGCGTTGGGCTTCGTGGAGGATGATGGTGAGCCAGTACACCCCTCCCCCGCTTGTCTCTGCCTCAGCATGAGGCCAGGAGGTTCGTTTTGGTCCATGGATGTGAGCAGGAGTGACGGTACTAGTCCCAAACCTAGAGAATGAGACCCCTCACTTGATTTTATTCACCTTCTTGTACTTCAACCGTTGCCATGGAAAATACCCCTGCCGGGCAGCTGCTGCCCTGTGAACTTGAGCCCCGGAATGAACACTTGAGGTGAGAGCTGCCCCACCCAAGCCCAGCTGGGCTCCACCTCGGAGCAGAGACCCCTGGGTCCAGCCAGGCCTCCGTTAGCTGGTTCCTGGCTGACCTACGCATCTAGGAGAATGAGTTACTCCAGAAAAATCTATGACTCTGGGATTGCTTATTATGTTGCATTTTTGTGGCAATAACTAAAAAAACCTCACACCTAGTATTTAGTGGAGCTGGGGTTTGAATCAATTCCAAGGCTTGGATCTTGGTTATCACTTTCAAGAGTAGAAGATTTCGTTTAAAATACTTTTTTTTTTTAAAGATTTAATTTTAACTCCAGTTAGTTAACATGCAATGTTATATTATTTCAGGTGTACAACATAGTAATTCAGCAGTTGCATACATCACCCTGTGCTCATCACAAGTGCCCTCCTTAATACCCATCACCTTAAAGTTGTCCTTTTCTTTTTAAAAAATTTTTTAATGTTTTTAATTTATTTTTGAGAGACAGAGAGAGACAGTGTGAGCAGGGGAGGGTCAGAGAAGAAGGAGACACAGAATCTGAAGCAGGCTCCAGGCTTCGAGCTAGCTGTCAGCACAGAGCCCGATGCGGGGCTCGAACCCACGAACAGCAAGATCATGACGAAGCTGGATGCTCAACCGACCGAGCCACCCAGGCACCCCTAAAATCGTCTTTTTCTTAACCAGACCGTTATAAACAGAGCGTAGAGGTATCTATCAGCCTAAATTTTCTAATTTCTCTCAATGACTACTCAATTAACTAGTACCAATATTTTTTCTCCTTGATGAAAAAAATGGGCTACAACAGAGTTTTAAATATATTTGTCAAATTTTACAAAGTTCTTTAAAAATGAGTGTGAGCCCCGAGGCCAGTTTTTGAGTCCCTCCTGCTGCTAGCAGTTTGTTAAAAAAGAAGGTTAAATTGTTGGACGTTAGGTTTTGAGCGGTAAAGCTGGGGGAAACACCTTCGTGCAGCCGCCAGGATGGAAGGCTGGTTGATATCTGGGGGGAAGAGAAGAGGGGATGGGTTAGGCCTGGTCTCAAACGTTCTGACAGCTCATCCATCCCTTCTCGGGTTGCACAGCTCCCTTCTGTGGAGGATCTCTGGGACTCCTGAGGAAAATCGTGAGATCCTAGGCTTTAGGACTTACATCCTATCAAAGTCGCTCTCCTGAAGGTCGGTAAATCCTTGGACCCCAAAATTGAGCAGCATTGGCCGGGGCAGCCATTTCGGATATGGCCACTAGATGGCGCGAGAGGACCGGGCGGAGGATGCCAGCCGCGGTTAAACTGTGGGAGGGCGATGGAAGAAAATAGGATGGGTAAAAAACTAGAAGGCAGAGAGGGCATGCCTAAAAAGCAACAACATGGCTGAGGAAGTGCCCTTGCCAGCACTCGGTAGCTTTTTCCCTTATAATTTAGTATACAATTTAAAATACAAAAAAAAATTTAGATAAGAGAAGGGGTAAAAATCCTGGGTGGTCTCCAAGCAACAAGACGGCCTCAGTGGTAATTACTCCCTGATTCTCTCAGCCTGGTGGTCCCGTTGGGCCTTCTACCAGGGTTGGTCTCTGTGACCAGCAGAATGTAGCAGAAGTGATGGTACCTTGCTTCTGAGATTAGGTCGTAAACGTTTCTGCGGGTTCTGTCATGAGCAGCCCTGTGAGCAGCCCATGTGGTGAGGAACTGAACCTCTTGCCAACAGCCAGGCGGTCTTGAAAGTAGTGTCTCCAGCTGCACTCAGGCCTTCAGATGATTGCAGCCCGAACTGTGGCTTACAGGCTGACTGTGGCCTCCCGCGAGACCTTGAGGCAGCCAGCTAAGCCGCTCCTAGATTCCTGATCTCTGGAGACTGCTTTGGAGTCAGATGGACCTAAATCGTGTCCTAGCTGACCGTCTGCTAGCTGTGATCCTGCCGACGTGCCACTTCACTTCTTTGAACCTCTAGGTCCTTTTGAGAATAATAACA
>NC_043710.1:14993727-14995929 GCF_006229205.1 Suricata suricatta | reverse complement strand
TGCAGGTTCCATTCCCTCTTAGCCCAGACTCTGGAGGTCATTCAGAGTCTCACTTTCTAGCTGGCAGATGAGGAAGAGAACGTGGAAAACAGGGTGTGGGAAGTTCCTTTTTAAAAAAACATTTTCCCCCTAATGTTTATTTATTGAGAGAGGAGACAGGGCATAAGTGGGGAAGGGGCAGAGAGAGAGAGAGGAGACACAGAATCCGAAGCAGGCTCCATGCTCCGCGCCGTCAGTAAGAGCCCGATTTGGGGCTCGAACTCTCAAACCATGAGATCATGACCTGAGCCACCCAGGCTCTGCTGGGAGGTTTCTGTGGGCCAGGTTTGGAAATGACATTTATCACTTTCAGCCACATTCCATTGACAGAGAAATAGCAGTTAGCTGTGTACCCAGGAAGCAGGAGAGAACTGAGGGCATTGATGAGCACTTGCGTTCTCTCCCGTATTGGTCAAGCCGGTAGGTACAGTGCTCAGCACAGTCCCTGGCACCTAGCAGGGCTTCCCTAAGTGGTGGGGTCCTCCCCCTTTCCAGAGACACTTCTCTGGGGAAGGAGTAGATGGGAAAGAAATAGCCTCTGTGCTTCTGCATTGGCATGGTGACCCAGCTGCTTCTAAAAGTCCTGTTTGGTGGCTCTAACAGGGGTCCTGGGGGTGCTGAGTCCTGATTTGGGTGCTTGGTGTGGTTGGAGGGGGAGTCTGGCTCACCGGTATTCTCGAAGCCTCCAATCCTGCTTTTAATTACTTACCTGTAGCTCCTGGGGATCTCGAGGAGGTGAAAGAATTCTCAGCTCTGAAACCCTCCCCGCCCTCCCAAGGGAAGACATTAATTTGCTTCTTTGCAAACTTTTCCTAACTCTTTGCCTCAGCTCCTTAGAGTATAATTAGTTGCCAAAGACTGTCATCATGCCGTAAAGCTGGGTGCGGGCCACAGAAAGCAGGGACTGATCATAGATCTCACAGAACAGGGAACTAATTGGCTCTTTTCCTTCCCTTGATGATGATCGTAGCCGCCGAGAACTTTCTCTGCTAAATGAGAAGAGTCTTGTTATCTGAGTTGTGGAGAGTTAATGGGAACAATTGAGAATATATTTTTTACATCTATAGTATTATGTTTGCACTGTGTTTTTTAATGTGCTTTTTTTTTCTTTTTGCTTGATCTGTTTTGAAGCTCTTTCACGATCAGCATACACAACCAGTACCTGTTTGTATTCGTCACCTTGGGCTGCCATAACAAATACCACACTGAGTGGCTTGAACAACGTGAATGTACTTTTCATGGTTCTGCAGACCAGAAGTACAAGATCAAGGTGCTGCTGGGTTTGGTTCCCCGGCGAGGGCTCTCTTCCTGGCTTGCAGAATTGCTTTCTAGCTGTGTCCTCCCAAGCCCCAGGAGTGTGGGGTGAGGGTGAGGATGGAGAGGGACCCAGTGCCCTCTCTCCCTTCCTCTTCTTAGAAGCTGCTAAATCCCATCAGGAGGATCTGACCCTCATGACCTCATCTGACCCTAATTGTCCCCTCTCCAAATAGCGTCACATCACGATTATGACGAGAGCTTTAACATGTGGATTTCTAGGGGGCAGTTCAGTCCATAGCACCGTTCATTTTTTTATTTCTTTAAATTATTTTGTTAATTTAAGTTTTTATTGAGGTATAATTGACAAATAAAATTATAGGATATTTAACCTGTACATGATGGTGATTTGATATACATATGCATTTTGAAAGGATTCCCCCGTGTCGTTAATTGATAGATCCATCACTTCACACTTCACATAGTTATCTTTTTTGGGGGTGTGTGTGTGGTAGGGTCTCCTCCCTAAGGAAAGGAAAGAAAAGAACATACCAAGGCAACCTTGCTATTCACGAATGTGACAACATCCCTCACGACCTTGTAACATGAGACCACTTTAAGCAGACTGCATGTTTGTGTGTTACCATATATGGGAGACGAAGAGGTAAAACATGTATAAAAAACCACACCACGTGGTGTTCGGGGCTCAGTTCTTTGGGGACGAAGCCAACTGAGAGATGCCGGCTGGAGTAAAGTTGCCTCCTGGAAAGAGAAGTCTTGGTGTCATGACTCTCTGTGCGAGAATCCTCCTGTGTGTGTGTGTGTGTGTGTGTGTGTGTGTGTGTGTGTGACTACATTTAAGTTTTGCTCTCTTAGCAAATTTCAGCGACACTAAACATTGTTACCAAC
>NC_043710.1:14983336-14993627 GCF_006229205.1 Suricata suricatta | reverse complement strand
GTGTAGTTTAACTCCAGTGTTTCCTAAATGATTTTCTGTCTGGATGATCTGTCCATTGATGAAAGTGGGATATTGAAGTCCTCTACTGTTATTTTATTTCTGTCTATTTCTCCTTTCAGGTCTTTTAATATTAGCTTTATATGTTTAGGTCCTCCTATGTTGGATGCATAGATATTTACAAATGTTACATCTTTTTGTTGGATTGACTCTTTTATCATTATATAATGACCTTCTTTGTCTCTTATTATAGTCTTGGGCTTAAAGTCTATTTTATTTAACATAAATGTAGCTACTACTCTTGCTTTTTTTCTTTTTGGTTTCCATTTGCATGGAATATTTTTTTTCCCATTCCTTTCAGTTTGTGTGTATCATTAAGCTGAAGGGAGAACATTTTGTAAGCAGCTTATAGTTGGGTCTTGTTTTTTAATCCATTTTTAAATCTTTGATTGGATAACTTAGTCTGTTTACATTTAGAGTAATTATTGATAGGTATAGACTAACTACTGCCATTAATTGTTTTTTGGCTCTGTAATTTTTTTCTTCCTTTCTTCTTGTCTTGCTCCCTTTTTGTGATGATTTTCTGCAGTGTTGTACCTTTCTCTTTTGTGTTATTCACTACAGGTTTTTGCTTTGTGGTTACCATGAAGTTGACATAAAACATCTTGGATTTATAATAGTCTATTTTAAGCTCATAACAACTTAAGTTCCATTATATACTAAAGCTCTACATTTTCACTCCTCCTCCCCCCATTTTATGTTTTTGAATGTCACAGTTTACATCTTTTTACCTTGTGTATCCATTAACAAATTATTGGGATTATGGTTATTGTTAGCACTTGTGTCTTTTAACCTTAATACTAAAGGTATAAGTGATTTATTACCCACTACCATAACAACACTGGAATATCCTGAATTTAACCATAATTTACCTTTAGCAGTGAGATTTATACCTTCATATGTGTTCATATTACTAATTAGCATCCTTTCAGTTTAGCTTGAAGAACTCCCTTTAATATTTTCTTATAAGTGGTGATGGTTCCTTCAGCTTTTGCTTGTCCAAAAAACTCTCTATCTTTCCTTCAGTTCTGAAAGATAGCTTTGCAGGTCAACTATTCTTGATTGGTGGTTTTTTTCTTTTAGCACTTTGAATATATCATGCACTTATTATGCCCAGATCACAATATCATCCCCAAAAACCAGAGACCACCAGGGAGACTGAGTCACACATGCAAAAGCAAAGGGCTTTATTACGGGCTTAGGCTTGCCTGACCTAAACTCGGGCTCACAGACCTCACCAGCGCAGTGGATCCGTGCTGAGAGCCCCGAACAAGGGCTGAGCAGGGTTTTATGGGTTTTGGGAAGGGGGAGTTACAGGAAATTGAGACACAGGTACAGTGATCCAATCATTATCGCCTAACATCATTGGTAGTAACTTTAACCATACACATTGCTTAGAGTGTTCGTTACTTTTGGCAGGACCCAATCACAACATTTAGAGTATTAACCAATTACAGAGTGGATCCAGGCCCCTCACGTAGGGTGTAACTAGCCTTAAGCAATAAGTGATCATCTGTAGCTTTTATCTCTAGGCCTGCCCTTAGGAATGTTAAGCATTTTAGCTGGCCGCTTCTGATTGGGTGTTACTAGGGTGGTCCCTGGTTGAGCAATCTGTGCCCTCTTATTGTCTAATGAGTCTGAGAGACCAAAACTTAGGCCTCCAAGGTCAGAGGGGAAACTTGAAGCCTGTCATGGAGTCAGTTTGGTTCAGACCTGTGTCCTTTCACCCTTGCTTTTGGCCTGTGTAGTTTCTGTGAAAAATGTGTGGATCATCTTATGGGGGTTCTTTTATATGTAACATGTTGTTTTTCTCAAAGTGCTTTAAAGATTCATTGTCTTTAACTTTTGACAATTTAATTATAAAGTGTCTCACTGTGGGTTACTTTGGATTCATCTTATTTGAAACTGAGTTTCCTAAGTCTGGATCATCTATTTTCTTCTCCAGGTTAGGGTAATTTTCATTATTTTTTTGATAAAGCTTTCTGCCCCTTTCTTTCTCTGTTCTTCTGGGACCCCTGTAATGTGAATTTTGGTCTGCTTGATGATCCTCTAAGTCCCTCATGCTATCTGCTCTCTTTTTTATTCTTTTTTTCTTTTTGGATGAATTCCATTGACCTTTGAGTTTATTGATCCTTTCTTTTGCTTGATGTAGTCTCATATTGAATCTCTACTGAATTTTTAGTTCAATTTGTATATTCTTTAGCTCTGTGATTTCTCTGGTACTTTCTTATATTTTCTGTTTGTTGAAATTCTCACTTTGTTCATACATTGTTCTCCTAACCTTGGTGAGCATATTTATGACCATTATTTTGAACTCTTTATCAGGTATATCACTTCATTCCATTAAGGTCAGTTTCTGGAATTTTATCTTGCTTTTTTGTTTGGAACATATTCCTCTGTTTGTCTGATTTCCTTGACTCTCTGTTGGTTTCTGTGCATTAGATAAAACAGCCAGCACTCCTAGTCATGGTGTAGTGGTGTCCTGTAAGAAATGAACCTAATTATTCAGCCTGGCCTGAGCTTTTGGTTTTCTCTCAAACTTGCGTGCAAGATACTTTCTTTGTGTTTAGTGGCTTTCAGTAGATGAGGGTGAGCCAAGACCTGTAAGTGTCCCAGAGGGGAGGATCTCACCAAGAAACAGGGTGATTGAAAGCCAGCCCTTTCAGGCAGCAGCTTTTAAAGTATAAAAATAAGCCTCTTTCAGGGAAAGACTGGGAAGTGGGCATTTCTGTCTGTTTCCTTGGCTCCTAGGACCTGGTTAGGAAGTGTTTCTTTGTTTGCTATAGTTCTATGGGACCAGTCAGTGCAAGCCCGGCTGCCCAGGTGATTGAGGGGAGAAGCCACAAAACCTGGGGCACCAGATGTGTGCATAAGCACCTTCCAGGGAGACACTGATGACCTGGAATGGGCCAGAGGGAGAAGGTGGAGATAGAGTTAACTGGCCTTCTTGGTCTCCAGGGAGGATTGTAGTCAGCCCCTAGATGTGTGCTAAATCAGAAGCCTGACTCTTAGGCATCAGCTTTTAGTACTGCTGCCTCTAACAGCCTCTTTCAACAGCAGACATGGAGATAGGCATTTCTGCCTGCTTCCTCTGGCTGGGCCTTGGGGGAATAGCCACAGTGTGTCCTCATGAGCCCATTAAGAGCGGTTTCTTTGGTATACTTGTGTGTCTCATGGATGCAAGCCATGTTGACTTTCAGAGCTCCATACCATTGACAGAATGCTTTCACCTTCACTTCCATGTCATTCAGTTCTCTGTGTAACCCTGGGAAGTAGAAGGAAATATAGTTTATCTCCATTGAAAAAAGTGTTTTTTAAAACTTTATTTATTTTTGAGAGAGACAGAGTACGAGCAGGGGAAGAACAAAAGAGTGGGAGACACAGAATCTGAAGCAGGCTGATAGCACAGAGCCTGACATAGGGCTCGAAGCATGAACTGTGAGATCATGACCTGTGCTGAAGTCAGACGTTTAACTGACTGAGCCACCCAGGCACCCAGTTTATCTCCATTTTAAAATGAGATAAAAGACCAAAAGATAGCAAGATCAACATCAACATTTGTTTTTGGTATCAATCCTGTATGTTTTAATATTATTCTAATATTTGGTAATATTTCTTCACTCCTTTATTAGAATATATATGCCTGACAGTCCATATCACTTGGAGGCTGTTAGAGGCAGCAGTACTATATGTTATGAAATGGACTGTGTTTGGGTGCCAGATTTCTCTGTATAAACATTAAGTTCACTCAGGACTGTGAGAATATCTCTTTGCCTAAAATCATACTATTAGTAACTGGTAGAATGGGCCCTTTGAAGTAGGTCTTTAGGTTTCAAATCCAAGACTATACTATATTACTCTGTTTCTCATGGGATAAAGTTTAAGAGATGATGACTGACTTGTCTGTAGCAACCCTTTTGGAAACTGGTACAGTGGAGGCTATACCAATCCCATTGAGCTTCATGTTAGAGTCTCTCTTCTTCCTGTCCAACAGCCTCTCGATCCACAGTCTTTTCATGGCGTTTTTCACTTCCATGTTTCTCAGGGTATAGATCAGAGGGTTTAACATGGGTGTGATGATGGTATAAAACACAGCCACCACCTTGTCCTCAGTAAAAGTGGTGGAAGGCCTTAGGTAGATGAAGAGGCAGGGGACAAAAAACAAGATCACCACTATGATGTGGGAAGCACATGTGGACAGGGCCTTGCGCCTCCCCTCTGATGAGCGGGTCTTAAAGGAAAGCAAGATGACAATGTAAGAGCCCGTAAGAATGACAAAGCAGCTCAGTGAAATCATGCCACTGTTAGCTATCACAATGAGCCCCACCACATATGTCTCCGTGCAAGCCAGCTTCAGTAAAGGGTGGACATCACAGAAGTAGTGGTCAATCAGGTTGGGGCCACAGAAAGGCAGTCGTACAGTGAGGATGGTCTGGATAAAGGAATGCATAAACCCTCCTAGCCAACAGCTCAACACCAGCATAGAGCAGACCTGACGGTCCATGACGGTCATATAGCGTAGAGGCTTGCAGATAGCCACGTACCTGTCATAGGCCATCACTGTGAGAATAAAGATCTCTGTGCAGCCAAACAGATGGCAGAAAAAGAGCTGGACCATACAACCAGCAAAAGAGATGCTCTTGACTTTGGCTTGGGAATCAATGATCAGCTTGGGGGCCGTAACAGAGGAATAGCAGATGTCAACAAAGGATAGGAAGCTGAGGAAGAAGTACATTGGAGAGTTGAGATTGGGACTCCTTTGAACAGTCATGATGATGAGAAGATTTCCAGTCATGAGTATCATGTAAAAGAGTAAGAACAAAAAGAAGCATAGTTGCTGCACTTTCTCATTTTGGGAAAGACCCACAAAGATAAATTCCGTAACATTATTTTCCATGGAACCTAGGAAGCTCACAAGAGGGAAGTGCAGTGTGACTTTACCTACAGGAAGAAAATATGCAGGACAATGAGATTAGGGTGCATGGTACCATAACATTGTTATTTAAAAAGATTATTATCAAAATTTCTCACTTAATGTATTGGTTTGGGTAAAGTCTGTTTCTTAAAATTAACAGAGATGGGGGATGTGTGGGAGGAGAAAAAGAAGAGAAGAGAGAGGGAAAGAGAAAGAGGAGAAAAAAATGTTTGACAGGCTTTAAACAGATTTAGGAATGCAGTTTAGGCTCGCCTCTTAAGTGTCAGTTGCCCAAATCATTGTTGCTCCAGAATTTAAATTAAATCTCTCTGTTAAATTAAGGTTCCAAGTGGTAACCTCCAGTCTCTTTACTCCAGGATACTCTCCATCCTTGTTCTAGTTGATGTATAGAATCTACAAAAATAAGCACATACACGCACACACACACACACGCATGCACTCTCTCTCTCTCTCTCTCTCTCTCTCTCTCTCTCTCTCTCTCACACACACACACACACACACACACACACACACACACACTTGTGATTATAAGTCTTAAAATGTACACTTTGAGTCAAATCTAGGATATAACTAGATTTTTTTAAATGTTTATTTTTGAGAGAGAGAGAGCATGAGCAGGGGAGGGGCAGAGAGAGAGGAGGTCAGAGGATCCAGAAGCAGGCCTCATGCTGACAGCCGTGATCCCGATGCAGAGCTTGAGCTCCTAAATCGTGAGATCATGACCTGAGCCAAAGTCTGACGCTCAACTGACTCAGCCACCAAGGGGCCCCCTAGTTAGCCTCTCTTTTGGGAGACCCATTGGCCTCCCAGATGCCTAACAGTGTGATTAGCTTTGTCATAATTTAGATTATTCCAGGACTTCACTCTTTGTGACTTCTTATATGTCTGAAAGTTGGGGAAAATGCATAGAGGCTTCACAGAAAGGGACAACCACTGCAAGATGCTCAGGACTTCAGATCCTAGTTCACATTAGTTGTTATAAAATATGGGGAGGAAATAACTCTTGACTAGGTTTAGGTCTTTTAGATCTTAACGATAATCCACCGTGAGTTCTGGGGCAAGTTACTTACAATGATGAGACCCAGTTTCTCTCTCCATTCCTGTAGCCTCTACATGGACACCAGGGTCTCGTCTGTGTTAGCCTTATGTCATGGAATTTGGGATCATTCCTTTTATTTTATTTTATTTTATTTATTTTTACATTAAAATTATTTTTAATGTTTTATTTTATTTTTGAGAGAGAGACACTAAGCGTGAGTAGGAGAGGGTCAGAGAGAGAGGGAGACACAGAATCAGAAGACAGGCTCCAGGCTCTGAGCTGTCAGCACAGAGCCTGATATGGGGCTTGAACCCATGAACCGCGAGATCATGAGCTGAGCTAGAGCCGGATGCTCAATGGACTGAGCCACCAAGGCACCCCTATTTTTACCTTTTTAAAATGTTTATTTTTGAGAGAAAGAGACGAACATGAGTAGGAGGGGAGCAGACACACACACACACACACACACAGAATTCAAATCAGACTCCAGGCTCCTAGTTGTCAGTGCAGAGCCCCAAGTGGAGCCTGAACTCTCACAGCGGGACTGTGAGATCATGACCTGAGCTGAAGTTGGAAGCTTAACTGACTGAGCCACCTAGGTGCCCCTGGAATAATTCTTTTAACACATGAATCACTGTCATTGAATGTGGTTTCTTTGTTTCATTATCCATGTATTCCTTTGAACCAAAAGATATGTGAAAGTAGGGACAAGGTATGTCTTTATTTTTGCATGGCCTGAATGCAAATATTGCTTTCATTAGTTTGACAATTCATTTCAGCCTCACTTTTTTCATCCTTCAAATGGAAATGCTATTGACTACTTTAGAGAATTATTTTAAATCCCCAAACTAGCCCTGCATATAGTAAGTACTCCCTGAATTATGTCCTTTCATTTTCCACCTAGGTTACCTGTACTTAAGACATTTTATGGTGAAAAATCCCAAACATACACAAAATGGAGATAGTAGTATTATGAGCACTCATCCTTTAACCACTCAGATTAAAAAGTGATTCCTGCTTTACTACATTTGCATCATCCATCCCTCTTTCTCATGCCAGAGCACTTTAATGCAATTCCCAGTCATCGTGCCATTTCAGTCTCTACATGGTTCATTATCCTTATCTCTGAGGACTTTTCTTCTGTGAGCACAAAGCCGTGATCACATCTAACAAAATTACCAGCAGTTGCCTGATGTCAACCCATTCCTGGTCCGCTGGAGCCACGCTTTGTTCTCCTCCCGCCTTACAGGGCTTAGCTGAGTGCTTCCATGTCTGCGCCACATGCCAGGGTGGTTCACTGGGGCCGCTGTGCACCGGAGATGTGGACAGTGTGCCTAAGATACTGATGTTCCAATTTTATTTAACTAAAGCAATGTAAAGTATTTAGATAAAATAAGATTTTGGATATATTGCGTTAAACAAAATATTATTAAAATTAATTCCACCTATTTGTTTTCCTTTCTTTATGTGGCCACCAAAGCATGTTAGATGACAATGTGGCTTGTATTGTGTTTCTATGACACGGTGCTGTACTAGGGGTTAGGCTCTGGTCTAAGTTTTTACTCGTATTATCTCATTTGTTTCTCGTAATTATATGAAGTAAGTAGAATTATTCCCATTATTCACATAAGGAATAAAACCCAGAAAAGCAAACTAACTTTATCTATAGTCATGTAGCTAGTCATTGGTGGAACACAGATTCAACCTTGATAAATTCTCTTAGTCTATGCTACATTATATCATAATTATACAATATCCATTGGCATTTATTTAAAAATGCTAATAATACCTTTGGGATCTTTTTAAATTATTTTAGTATTTCTGGGATATGAATTGCTACTTTAATTAAGCCCCCCAAAATGTAATTAACCAAGATAGAGGCCAATACTCTGATTGATTAGCAGAGTCCTGATGTCTGTATTCTTGGAAGACCCATTGGCCTTCTCACCAAAGCGTAGTTTCTGCTATGGGGTCGGCACAGTCTCAGACGATGGTGCAGATTGTGGGAAAGCATATTCAGACTCTGCCACTTCTCCAGCTAGAGTCTGGGACTCAGTGGGATCCTCTGTCTCACCTCCCCTCCCCCTGACTGTCACCTTCCATGTGGTGCTGGGCTTAGACATGGATTATTCCACAATTTGAAATGCATTACTACTTTTTAACCTGTAGTAGGATAAGGACAGAGGCAAATGGATGAGGGCGTAGGCTTCATCAAATGCTAAATTTCAATGCCTTGACTAAAACGCTGACTCACTGAAAAAATTTATCCACAGACATTTCTTGATAGAGGTGGCTTTCTAAAAGTCTGCAGTAGGGGTGCCTGGATGGCTTAGTCGGTTGAGCAGCTGGCTTTGGCTCAGGTCATGATCTCGTGGTTGTGGGTTCGAGCCCTGCATCAGGCTCCGTGCTGACAGCTCAGAGCCTAGAGCCTGTCTTCAGATACTGTGTCTCCCTCTCTCTCTCTCTGACCCTCCCCTGCTCATGCCATCTCTCTCTCTCTCTTTCTCTCTCAAAAATAAAACATTAAAAAATTTTTTTAAATAAATAAAAGTCCGCAGTAAAGGCATTTGCTTACCCCTTCAGATGTCCTCTATTTATCTCTATTATAATATTTAAAATCACTGTCTTTGGGGCACCTGGGTAGCTCAGTCGGTTGAGCATCTAACTTTGGCTCAGGCTGTGATCTCACGGTTCATGGGTTTGAAGCTTGTGTCAGGCTCTGTGCTGACAATTTGGAGCCTGGAGCCTGCTTCAAATTCTGTGTCTCCCCCTCTCTCTGCCTTCCCTCTCCCACTCCCAATTTTACTCTCTCTCAAAAATAAAAAATAAACATTAAAAAATAAAATAATAAAACCACTGTCTTTTAGACTACTTGTATGTCTCCCCCAATAGATTGTGTGTCACTTAAATGCAGAGTTCATTCCTACATACATAGGTCCTCCAGACTTGACGTTAAGCCAGGCACAAATGTTAGGTATTCAGTAAATTTTGTAGGAGGAAGAGAGAGAGAGAGGGAGAAAATGAGAGTTACTAGTTTATGAATATTTCTAGATGGTCTGGTTTTAGACTACCTCTTGTAATCTTATCAGATAGAGCTGGATTTTCAACCCCTGGGCACACCATGTAAGTTTAGCTATTTAATCATTGTCCTCATCTCTAAAATAGAGGATAAATAGTTTCTGCCTCATATTGTTGGTGTGAGAATTAAAACAGTGAATGCATGTAAAGGTTAGCATAGTGTCTGGTCCATATGAAGTACTTATGGAATATTAGTTATTGTCATTTTTATCCTGTACATCATAAATATGGGAGATATGAAGCAAGGAAGAAAAGTGATAAAAATGATTTCACTTACCTGGAGGGTATGAAACTCTTCCTTCCCTTCATTTCCTACTTCTAGGTCCTATGAATCCTCTACCTAGCTGTTACCCTCCAAACACCCTTCCTATTCCAGTAGATTCAGATTTCTGTAGTCAGTGCATAACATACATGAAGCATATATATATATATACCCATATATATTTTTTGTCATAACATATGAAAAAAGTAATTTGTTTCCCTTTTATTGCCTAGAATTGCTGTTTGGGTCATAAAGCAAAGTTATTTGTCTTGGAGCCTGAAGCAAACCCAAGTTTCATTAAGTTTTTGTTTTCAGTAAACAAAGATGGAGGCTAAGTATGATAGAAACGTGACTTTGGGGACCATCCTGAAGGTTAACTTACTCTCTTCCTGACATCCAGAGTTGTCTCCCAGCTCAGTGTCAATTCAGGCAAAGGCTTTTTCATATCCAAATTCTATGGCTTGGGAAGGAGAAAGAAAAGCCCCATGATACTCAGAGGATACTGTGTTGTGCATCACTGTATTGAGCAATGAGCTCCCATGAGCCTTCAGTTGGCTTCCCCTGTTGAAAGTTTTACTAAAGATACAAGTAACTGTCCCCACTTCATCGGCCAGGTGTGGGGCCCCCTTGGGAGATGGCTTTTTATTTTTTTTATTTATTTTTAAATAGTTTATTGTCAAATTGGTTTTCATACAACACCCAGTGCTCTTCCCCACAAGTGCCCTCCTCCATCACCACCACCTCTGTTCCCCCTCCCCCTTCAACCGTCAGTTCGTTTTCAGTATTCAGTAGTCTCTCAAGTTTTGTGTCCCTCTCTCTCCCCAACTCTCTTTCCCTCTTCCCCTCCCCCTGGTCCTCCATTAGGTCTCTCTTGTTTTCCTGCTAGACCTATGAATGCAAACATATGGTATCTATCCTT
>NC_043710.1:14971071-14983236 GCF_006229205.1 Suricata suricatta | reverse complement strand
CACTTTCCTACAAATGGCCATATTTCATTCTTTCTCATTGCCATATAGTACTCCGTTGTATATATATACCACATCTTCTTGATCCACTCATCAGGTGATGGACATTTAGGCTCTTTCCATGATTTGGCTATTGTAGAAAGTGCCGCTATGAACATTGGGGTACATGTGCTCCTATGCATCAGCATTTCTGTATCCCTTGGGTAAATCCCCAGCGATGCTATTGCTGGGTCATAAGGGAGTTCTGTGGATAGTTTTTTGAGGAACCTCCACACTGTTTTCCAGAGTGGCTGCGCCAGTTTACATTCCCACCAACAGTGTGGGAGGGTGCCGGGAGACGGCTTTTTAGAATGGATTTCCCTGTTTTTATGGGCACTAGAGGTGAACCATCATGGATTTCCTGGGTGACACCATCCTTTAATCCAACAACAGTGGATTCCATTGATTAAGCACTTAGTATATGTCCTTCATTCTGATAAGCACTTTATACACACTCCACAGTTTAAAAAATTTTTTTATTTTATATTTAGAGCCTCAGTTGAATTGAAGTGAAATAATCATGACTCTTGTTTGAGGCTCACCATCTCCATTTTTCTATGTATGACTTCATACTTCAGTATTAATTGATTTAATAAATAACTGTAAGCCAAAATATAATACAAGTGCTCAAATTATGGATAAATTGCATTTACCTGTGTGTCTTTTATCCAGGGCTCTTCTTTGCACCTTTGTAATAAACCAGATGTCCGTACATGCATGTCTGCCTCTGGTTGTACCCTGCATTTAGTCTGTATGTCTATATTTGCATCAATATCTGTGTTAATAACTGTAATCTTCTAATAACTCTTGGTTAACAGAGTGGAAGTCCACAAACTTTCATTATTTGAAGGTAGGTTAGCTATCTTTGGCCTTTTACATTTTCATGTACATTATAAAGTATGCTTGTAAATTTCCACAAAAATATCTTCTGGGATTTTATTTGGGATTGCAATGAATCTATTGATGAAGTTGGGTGTATTTGGCACTTTAATAATCTTGAACTGATAAGCTGATAAGTGGTTTATCCTTTAATTTACCTAGGTCTTTTTTAATTTTTCTAAGTACTTTCTAAATGTTTTCTAATTTTCAGTGTTAGATCTTACAAGCATTTTGAAGATTTATTTAGATTTTCTACTGGAAAGGGTATTGCTTATAGCCCATGAACAGGAAAAATATAGATAAATTACAAATTCATGACTTTTTTGGGGAATTTATTAGAGATTTGAAGTTTTAGAATAACTAAATATCCTGAAATATAAACCCCTCGAAGCAGAGATGAAACATAGTTCTGTTTCAGTGGGGAGCACTGAAGGAAGAAATGTCAAGAGCCATATAAGTGGGTAAGAAAAATATAGCTAAATTAAAAAAAAAGTGAATTGCCTTTAGGCTGAATGTAGGCTGGCATGAGACCACAGAATGCCCGAGAGCCACAGACATGCTGGATTTCATGCACACTCGTATGATATCCTTTACAGGGACCTTCACTCAACACTCATGAGAAACACTGAGGACAAGGCAGTAGGTTGAGGAAATCTACACTGGTGATGCAAGCTTGTTTGAGGATAGCAGTTGCCACTGTGGTAAAAACGTAAAGCCTCACTCAGACCCTTCTCTCTTACAGAACGAAAGCCTTAGATCTTGGGGGAAGAAGCTTCTTGCCCCCAGAGTTCCTGTGAAGATCCACTAGGGCAGGGGGAAGCATAAAAAAAGAAGAATATCCTTGAGGAGGAGCAGGAGAGAGGCCCGGACCCAGAGCCCTATGCCAATATGACTCAAGGTCTGTTCTGCCTTGGGGGTGGGGCAATAAATCTGCCAGACTAGACCCACCAAAGACACAAGTTGAAATTCTGCTGCCAGAACAAACATGGGAACAGCTGATGAATGCTTTAGGTGAGCTTGTCAGTAGACTTGACACAGCAAAGAAAATAATAGTGATCTTAAAGATAGGTTACTGTAGGGGTGTCTGAGTGGCTCAGCCAGTTGAGTGTCTGACTTTGACTCAGGTCATGATCTCGTGGTTTATGAGTTTGAGCCTGTGTTGGGCTCTGTGCTGATAGCTCAGAGCCTAAAGCCTGCTTTATATTCTGTGTCTCTTTATTTATAGCCTCCTTCCCTACTCATGCTCTGTTTCTGTCTCTATCTCTCTCTCAAAAATAAATAAACATTAAAAAATTAAAAAAAGATATGTTACTATAAATTACCAAACTGAAATATAAACAGAAAAAAGGGCAGGACCCCCACCCCAGTGCAGAATATGCAAGATCTCTAGAACAATATAAAAAAAATAACATTGGTATAACTGGAATCCTAAAGAGAAAATAGTGCAAAAGAAAGATTTGAAGAAACAATGACTGAGAATTTCCAAAAATAATGAAATATATCAAACTATAGATCCAAAAATCTTGAAAAAGTTGAGCAGGTAAAACAACAACAAAAGGAAATGAAAAAATCCTGTGCTGACATATCATATTCTACCTGCTGAAAATAAAAGACAATGAGAAAATCTTGAAGACACACAGTGGTAAAAAGAAATATAAAAAAGAAGATACGAATTACAGCAGACTTCTCATCAGGAACTATGTATGATAGGAGACAATAGAGTCTTTAATAGAGTGATGTCTTTAAAGTATTTGGGGAAAAAAACCTCTGTCAACCTACAATTTTATACTAGTGAAAATATTTTTTTCAAAATGAAAGTTAAAAAAAAGTTTTTGTTGCCAGTCAAAAACTGAATTCATACTAGCAGACCTGCACTAAAAGAATATTAGTTTTCTCCAGGCAGAAAATAATATTATATTTGATTCAAAGTTCGATATATACAAAGAAGTGAAGAATTTCAGAATGGTTAACAAAGGATAATAAAAAGGACTATGTTTTTCTTATTTTAGTTGCTCTTAAAATGAGTGAATTTATTTCTTCATTTTATTTAAGTTTATTTATTTATTTTGAGAGAGAGAGAGAGAGAGAGAGAGAGAATGCATGCATGCACAAGCAAGGGAGGGGCAGGGAGAGAGGGAGAGAGAGAATTCCAAGCAGGTTCTGTACTGTCAGAGCCCAGTGTGGGGCTCAATCCCATGAACCATGAGATTCAACAGTTTTGAAAACTACATAAAAAAGAAAGACTAATAGAATTGACTGTCCTTTTATTGAAGTTTTTCAGTCATCTTTTGGTTGGATGAAACTCCTTATGTAGTAGATTTTTCAGAAAGGGTGCTTATGTACAGTATTTACTGAGTTACTCAGAGATCAAAACTTTATTAAAGGACACCTTGGCTAGGTATAATATTCTAGTTTATACTTGCTTAACATTCTTGAAAATGCTGCTACACATTGGCCTTGGTTTGTAGTGTTTTGGGGAAGTTGCATGCCACAAGAATTATCTTGTTTTTGTAAGTTATGTCATAAGTTTGCCTAGAGTTCCTTAGGATTTCTTTCTTTATCTTTAATGTCTAATAGTTTTATTAGAATACATGTTGGGGTTGATTGTTCTATGTTAATTTTTCCTGGTACCCAGTGGATCCTTTCAATGTGTAGATTCAGTTTTTTTAAGTTTACTTATTTATTTTGAGAGAAAAAGAGCATGTGAGCAGGGGAGTGGCAGAGAGAGAGGGAGACAATCTGAAGCACTGTCAGCACAGAGCCTGATGTGGGGCTCAAACCCACAAACTGTGATCATGACCTGAGCTGAAACCAAGAGTCAGATGCTTAACTGACTGAGCCACCCAGGTGCTCTAAGATTTAAGTGTTTTTAAACTTATGAAATATTTTTTGGACTGTAGTTTTAAGTATTAGTTTTATTATATTCTGATTTTCTTTAGGACATCAATTATATTAGACCTCCTTGGTCTAACTTCTTTTTCCACCTCTTTCTTTTCACCCTGTTAACTTATTTTAAATGCCATTTTATTTCCTTTGATTATCTGATTTACTTTCATGCTGTTTATTATATTTTAATTTGAATATTCTCCTTTTGGTACATTAATTTTCATTGCTGACATGATTTTTTTGTCTTTTTATTTTATTTTTTCCTGAGTTTAATCAACTCTCATTTCACCCCTTCCTGATTTTAAAATCTTTCCTTTTTGTTCTTCAACATTTTATTTTCATATCCTTAAGTGTTTGTCATGTCTTTAGCTTTCCTCTCTCAGAGCATAATTGCTCGGTGTTTGTAACTTCTCAAAGTTCTCCAGCTGAATTAATTGAAAAACTAACTCATAAATTTTTGGTAAAGTTTTACACCAGAGATAATAAATTCCACGGGGAATGTGGCTCTTGATCACATTGTGAGGCTCAATTTGTTTTAAACAGTTTAAGCCTCTCAATATTGAAAAACAATCCTTGGTCTTCTAGTGAGTGAGTGGGTTTTCTAAACTAAAAAATAGGACCTAAGACTCATTGGCTAGCTGTTTTCTGGACCTGTTTTTTTTTTTTCTAGTTTCTAAATAGATAAAGACTGGCATGGGGATGACTTCCTGAATTCTTCCCTATGTGATTTATCTGCATTACCACAGGCTGTTCATTATCTAAAAGATCATAGAATCCAGGGAATTTTGTTGTGTGGAATTGCCAGTCACACTCACAAAATCAAAATCACTAGAAGGGAATTCCAGTGTCACGGAAACAGTGCCTCCAGCAACTTGACCAGTCACTAGCTGTGTGACTCAGAGGTCAAACTCTCTGACTCTTCTCTGCCTCATCTGTCAATTAAGAAGATTGGATTAATGGTCTTTAAATTGCCTTTCAGCTCTAAAGATTCTTCAGTTTCACCTAACGACTAAGCTGAGATGGAGCGGCTTAGCCCACTGGGGCCTTATGTGCAGAGGAAGGAACCTGTGGAAGGGTTTTGTTGTGAGGAGAGCTTCCTGTGTTCCAGGGCACCCGCTGCCATCCCCGCAGCCCAGGACATCCCTTTGAGTGATGAGCTCTTGCAACAGAGGGAGAAATTGTTCCTGATTCTCAGGAGGAGAACCTTAGTGTTCAAGTCTTTGCTGTAAAACTGAACAGTACTCAAACAAGGTAGGTAAGGCCGTGCCCAGGAGACGTCTCAGGTTGACTGAACGTGGAGCCTTTTGCAGGCTCCACATCACTGTGTGATCTAGAATGGGTCACTTTCCCTCCCTGTAAAAACCAGAGGGCTGAACAGAATGCGCCCTGAAGTTGTCCTTGACATTCACATTCTGGGATTCCTTAAAGTACCCCTTGGGGACTAGAGTGAGTTGTGGGAAGAAGCCCCTTGTGATGTGACTTTGAGTTCATTGCAGTAGGTCTTCCAGGCTATCACTTGTTCTTTTGTCCTTGTCAGATTTCTCTCATTGAGACTTTATTTAGGAAGATAAAGTTCTACCCAGTTAGGGTCTAGAACATCATTTACCTACCTAGGTTTAAATGTAATCCATGGCTTACCTTCTAATCTGTGATCCTAGGGTGAGGGTTTTATTTGGGGAAGCTCTGGAGGGGAGGGGAGGTAATTTGTTACTAACTACCTGCCTTTCTTTTGGGCAAGGGGAATGAGAAAGCAGAGAGAAATGTAAATAAATACTGGGAAGTGTGAGCTTATAATAGCTACTACTTATTGAGAGCTTCCTATTTGCCAGGCAAACCCTCTTGCAACAACCATGTCAAATATGAACTGTTCCCCTATTCCAAGAAAACGAAACAATCTGTTCACAAGGACACGCGGCGTGTGGGTGATGGGGCTCAGCATCGGCAGCCACTGCAGTGCTTGTTCCCACAATGCCCGCCTAAAACTAAGGAGAGAGAAGGGCAGCTCAGCAGGGTTCTCGTTGTGTGGTCTCCAGTCCCTAGAGGTCCGTGAACCTGGAAACGTTCCCTCCACTAAAAGGTCACTTCTCCCTGACCTGGCATTCATTCATCACCTCTGTGTTTCAGTGATCCCATGAGTCATCTGATCAAATTGTCTTACATTTCCCTAATGAATTTTTTGTTTGTTTCTTGAAATACGTATCATGTGGCCCTAAATGGTAATCTTCTCAATGTACAGACTCAGAGGTTAAATGTATAGGAGTGTGTCGGAGATCTGGTCTTTTAAGTGAGAATTGGGCAGTTCACGTCCAAGCAACACTGGACAAAACAAAGAACAACAAATGCCTTCTATGGAATGTAACTCGTGGAAAATAATCTATGAGGTGGAAGTTATATCTTAATAGCAAAGTTGTGGTATGCATGGCTTTGATCTTGTGCAGTAAAATGTAAATGCCTGGTTCCAAAATAGAAATGATCTACATTATTCTCAACTTCATATATTTGTTGAAAAAGAGTCACACCTGTGCTGTATGAGGTCAAGACAGACTGAAAGGAAAAAGTAGACAGATAGCATTAAATAACCTCCTTTTTTCTTATCAATTCTATCCATTAATCAACTTATCAATCAAAAATCTACGTATATAGTGAGCACCACCCGTAAGGTTGACGCTTAGGTGCTGTGTGGGTTTGAGGAGTAATAAACTGAAGACAAATAGGCAACATGAAACCACAATAAGCAATAAAAGTCTCTATAAAAATCAAATGTAATAAATTGTATGGTTCTAACTGTAGGTGGTAGAGAATTTCTTCTTCTCCTCTTCCTCCTTCTTCTTCCTTCTTCTTTTTCTTTTTTCTTCTTTTAAGTTTCATGCCCAGCACAGAGGCCAGTGTGGGGCTTGAACTCATGACCCCAAGATCATGACCTGAGCTGAGGCTGAGTTGGATGCTTAACACTGAGCCACCCAGACGTCCCAGGAATTTCTTCATTTTTAAATTCAACTCAGTGAATTTACTGAATACTTGCTGTGTGTTTAGTTCTGAAGATTCAGACATGAACAAGCTCAGCTTATTCAGGGACAGTTACAGAAAGAGTAATTATGATAAAACTCGCTAAATATTCCAGCAAAAAGATGTGAAAAAATACAGAAGTGTTGGCTGGAGGGGAACAATGAATGGCGTTTGAGCATTAAAGCAAGAATAACCTTGGGGTGCCTGGCTGGCTCTGTGGAGCAGGTGACTCTTGATCTGGGGGTTGGGTTCGAGCCCCAACTCAATGCCAAGTAGAGATTGCAGAGATTACTTTAAAATATTGAAAAATGTAAAATGAGAATGAACATTAGTCAGAAAGCTGAGCTGTGCACGCCACACAAAACGTAAGGAGCATACGTGCAAAGGGCAGGTTTGGGAGAATGATGTCTATTTCAGAGCGGCTGGAAAACAGGCTCCAGGAGCAGTGGAGGCAGGGAAGCAGAGAGGTCTTACATGCCAGGCTAATGCTACTGGACTTAGCCTTGTAGGCAGGGGGAAACCACTGACAGATTTCAAGTCACGGCATGACTAGTTCAGATTTGCATGTTAGGAGTATAACAATAATCATAAAACTAGCTTGAATTTATTGAGGGCTTGCTGTGAGCTCAGTGCCACATGCCTTACTGCATTTATCAGAGGGATCGCTTAAACTCATTTCTGGAGTTGAGAGCTGGGATGGACACACACGTGTGGAAGTGACCGGGTGGCTCCCTAGCCAGTGGCCACTCAAGAGCGGGTGGGACTCAGAGCGGGAGGCAGAGGGGCAGGCACGGCACGTGATGTGAAAAGTAAGATGCTCTTGTGGTGGTTACAGCCGGCCTTCATGAAGAGGTGAGGGGACCTCTAGGTAGAACAAGATTATGTGTTTAGGGGCCAGGGAAGTTGGCTTCAGAGGGCTTGGGCGAGTACTCTGGAGCTTCTGAGAGTCAGGGGGAGGAGTTGAGGTCTGCTTTCCAGGCGACAGGGCGACAGTGGCGGTTTCTGAGAGATCCGAGCACAGGGACTCAGGGAGAATGCTGACTTCAGTGTGCAAGACAGGGCGCGGGGGACGATGCCCTGCGACCCCTGCAAACAGTTGGTGCGTGGAAGAGCTGCGGCAGTCCTCACGCGAGCTGCTAGCCTGCCTGGAGCCCGCGACTGCAGGAGGATGGAGGAGGGAACTGATGAAATCAGCGGGTTGTGGGGATTGTGTAAATGTGGGTAAAGCAGGAGAGGCAGAAGTTAGAGGTGATTGCAAAGATTCAAGCCTGAGGGCCAGGCAGAATGACGGAGGGGGGGCACTGCTGTAAGACCCCGCTGAGAAGAGGGGTCAGCACCCCTGTGGGGGATACCTGCTCCATAGTTCAGTGTCACCAGCTGCAGCTCTAACCCCTGGCCAAACCCATGCTGTGGGGGCAGAGGAGGAGGGGACATCCCCGAGTTTCACACTCTGCTGTGTCCCACATACTGTCTTGCCCTCTCTTATTTTGGAGATGGTGGCATCAAAATGTTCCCCATAACTTGCAGCTCCCTGCCATGTTCCTGCTGTTCACAGGGTGTCATCAATGGATTGGACAAATTTTATATCAAGCATGGGTTTTGATGTGATTTCTCTAAGGTGTTGGAGTAGCCAGCCCCCTTCTCCTCTGGCTGAGGAACAGTGGCCCTCCCTCCCTTTATAGAAAGGCCTGGATTTCAGCCTTGGCTCAATCACTCATGAGCTGTGTGTATTTGGGCAGGCTACTTAACCTCTCTGAGTCATAATTTACTCACTCATCAATTAGCAACCTCACAGTGGTTCAGGAAGAATTAATTGAGGGAACAACAGTTATCACAATCCAGCACACAGTAGATACTGCCAAAGGACAGGTATCTGCTGCTGTAGCTCTTGGGATGACAATGACCATGACAATGGTGAACATCAGGTCACCACATGCTTGAGTTTTCCTTTAGCCTCCAGAGGGTGGGTTGTTTTTTGTTTTTGTTTTTTTAAAGTTTATTTAAGTTTATTTTGAGAGACAAAGAGCACGCACAGAGGGGAGGAGCAGAGAGAGACAGAGAGAGAGAGAGAGAGAGAGAATCCCAAGCAGGCCCCACTCAGATGGAGCCCGCAGGGGGCTCAGTCTCCCAACAGCGAGATCATGACTTGAGCTGACATCAAGAGTTGGTCGCTTAACTGACTGAGCCACCCAGGTCCCCCCGAGTCTGTGGGGGTTTTTTGGTGTTTCCTTGTTTCCCTTCCTCTGGACCAGAAAGGGGGCCCCCTCTCCTATTCAGTTCTTCTTCAGTGCCCTTTTCTTTTACTCCATGCAACCCCCCATTTCTCCTCCAGTGTTAGCCAGGCAACTTGCTGAGGATTCTCTCAGCATGTTTTTCACCTTCTGAATATCTTCTAATTTTTACTAGGAGAAAGATTAGTGATGGGGGAGGTATTTGATTTATTTCAATGTGGAAGCCCGAGTGGAAGAAGAAAAATTAAGAGGAATAGAAATACTTCAAAGTAGTCTTACTTGTTTTTTTTAACTAAAGTATAGCTGACAGACAACATTTCATTAGTTTCAGGTGTACAACATAGTGATTCGACAGCTTCAAAGTAATTTCAAAAGAGGAGAGAATCTGGAGAGTTTCCTCTGCCTCATGTTGTAAATGTGCTGCTGAGTTGCATGAAGTTACAAGCTTCCCGAAGGTGAGAGCCATCTTTTGTTCTTCTCTTGGATGTCCCAAATTGCCTGGGCACGTGGTAGGTGCTTAATGAAACATTTGGTCAAAGAACTGAGTTAAAATAAATCTTCACCTCCTGCCGACAAAAATAGCTCACGGTGGGAAAAGTGGAAGACAGAAACCAGAAAACTGGTGAATCCCCATATATTACATTTGAACTATTGTTTGATACTGACCTATAGTCTCAACTTGGACCCCAGGTGTCACATTTTCTCAAAATGTTTGTAAAAATTCAGGAAGATGTGGGATTGGGCAAAACCACAGGACCTGAAAGAATCTAGACACTTAGATAATTCATGTAAGGAAAATATTGAAGATATCCTTTAACTAAGGAGAATGATTACTGAAATTGGCATTTCCAGGAAGTAAATGGAGGAAACCACTTAGGAGAAGTTCAGTTGAGACTTTCTTATGCAGAGGCATGCTGAGAAATATTGAGAATGGGAGAATTGTTGGTGTTACGGATACTTATTAGTGCTGAGAATATTGATTATTATTTCCAGTGAAGTATACTTGAAATAACATACCAACTGGGATAAAATCTGGTTCATGTTCTGGACTCACTTCATAATGGGAGGCTTAGCTAATTCACAACCTCTCTGAGCTTTGGTTTTCTCACTTGTGATATGGGTATCGTGGAGTTTTCATGAGATAGATTGCATAGTGTCTTGTATAGAGTGGGCTATTGGGCAGTGAATGGATGAACGTTTGTTAGATTAACAAATAAATAAGTAAAAGAAACCAGTAAGATAATATGTGTGAAAGGGTTCTATTAATAGGCAAGTGCTAAATAAACATGAAGCATTGGTGTTATGATGTGTTTGTTTTGTCACAGGTCTCTTCTCTGAGATTCATTTTCTCCAAATGGAATCCATGGCCAGTACAAATAATGTGACTGAGTTAATTTTCACTGGCCTGTTCCAGGATCCAGAGGTGCAGAGAGTGTGTTTTGTGGTGTTTCTTCTCGTGTACCTGGCCACAGTGGTGGGCAATGGTCTCATTGTTCTGACGGTCAATGTCAGTAAGAGTCTGCATTCCCCCATGTACTTCTTCCTTAGCTACCTGTCCCTGGTGGAGATCACTTACTCCTCTACGGTTGTCCCTAAATTCATCACAGACTTAGTTGCCAAGATTAAAACCATCTCCCTGGAGGGCTGTGTGGCTCAGATATTCTTCTTCCACTTCTTTGGGGTCACTGAGATCCTTTTGCTTGTGGTGATGGCCTATGATCGCTATGTGGCCATCTGCAAACCCCTTCAATATATGAGCATTATGAGCCGCCAACTATGTCATGTCCTGGTGGCTGGATCCTGGCTTGGGGGCTTTTTCCACTCCATTATACAGATTCTCATCACCATCCAGTTGCCCTTCTGTGGCCCCAATGTGATTGACCACTACTTCTGTGATCTTCAGCCATTATTCAAACTTGCCTGCACTGACACCTTTGTAGAGGGGGTTATTGTGTTGGCCAACAGTGGCTTAGTTGCTCTGTGTTCCTTCCTCATCTTGGTGTCCTCTTATATTATCATCCTGGTCAGCCTGCGGAACCATTCTGCAGAGGGGAGGCGCAAAGCCCTCTCCACCTGTGCCTCTCACATCACCGTGGTCCTCTTGTTCTTTGGTCCTGCCATCTTCCTCTACATGCGACCCTCCTCCACCTTCACTGAGGACAAATTGGTGGCTGTGTTCTACACAGTTGTCACCCCCATGCTGAACCCCATCATCTACACACTCAGAAATGCAGAGGTGAAAATTGCCATGAAGAAGTTGTGGGGCAAAAAGAACTTAGGGGTGGAGTAAAAATGGGAAAGTGATAAAAACATCTAATTATTCTTTGTTTTGAAATGGATTTTGGTTTCAGTGGGACATTCAGGAATGGCAATAACAAGTGTAAGGACTTAATGTTACTGCTGCTGTTATTCTCCTTAATAACAAAAGACTTGGCTGGTATCTTGGTTTAATGTTCCAAAGGCAGAGATCAAATTGCCTCCATGATCCAACAATATCATGGGATTGGGTAACAGTGAGACTCAAACTAAATGACAAATGCAAAGGAGAATATTTTGACAGATGTTCTTCTATGACATACTTCCTCCCTCGCTCCCTCCTTGCTTTATTTCCTTTTTCCCTCCCTCCCTCCCTTCCTTGTCCCTTCTTTGTTCAACCTCCTAATGATAACAACTTATATTTCATTAGAAAGGGAAAGCAAACAGAGGAGTTATCATGGGATATTTGAGGAGAGTGCTAATACGATCTCCTCTTCCAGCGTGGAGAAATGTATCTTTGAAAATTGTGTCCAGGGGTAGCTGGGTGGCTCAGTCAGCTCAGTGTCTGATTTTGGCTCAGGTCATGATCATGCATTTTGTGGGTTCAAGCCCTGTGTTGGGCTCTGTGCTGACAGCTCAGAGCCTGGAGCCTGCTTCGGATTCTGTGTCTCCCTCTCTCTCTGTCTCTCCCCTGCTTGCACTCTGTTTCTCTCTCTCACTCTCGAAAATAAATAAATATTAAAAAAAATTGTGTCCAAGAATTTTTCTGTTCTTCTGATTGGTTCTTGGCATCTTGTACCATGGACCATCTGATTACAAGTACCGAAAAAGTCTCTGGGGCCACTTTGGTTCTTGTGACATGTTGGTACAA
>NC_043710.1:14959598-14970971 GCF_006229205.1 Suricata suricatta | reverse complement strand
CAGAGGGAGAGAGAGAATCCCAATCAGACTTCACGATGCCCTCATGACTGTGAGATTATGACCTGAGCCAAAATCAAGAGTTGGTCACTTAACTGAGCCACCCAGGCACCCCCAGAATGTAGAAAATTCTTATTAGGCCTAACGTGAAGAATGAAGGGGAGGGAAATGTTATCCATGCGTGTTTCTGCTCCAGACTTCTGTCCTTTATTCTAGGTGACCCTGCCAAGTCTGTTTCTTTTTGTGCTTCTTAATGTTTCTTGGTGAAGTAGGACGAGACCATCTGGGTCTGTTATTGTGGTCCCGCTGTGATTGGCCACTGCTCCTGTGGTCTCCAGCCGTTATCCAGGCTTGCCTGCATGGACCCCTTTGTGGAGGGCATTACCGTGTTGTCCAGCAGTAGCATCACTGTTCTGTGCTCCTTCATTTTGGTGACCTTGTATGTTATTTCACCTCTCCAAACTCCACCTCCTCAACTGACTCGTATCACAGTGGACAATTTAGAGGATAAACTAAAATGTGCCCCTCTGGCTTTGGAATGACAAAGACTGGCTTTGCATTTGTGCTGGGTCCTTCCACCTTCCCTTGAGGATCAGGCGAAGTGATTCAGGCAGTTTCCCTGCCGAGGGAGGAAACATCGCAGGTGTGCTATAGGCCTTGGGGACTTGTCTCTGTCTCCTTCCGCGCTGACTAAACATGTAGGTGAATAGTGGTTCTCAAGGCACAGAAGTCTTCCCCACTTCTTCCAGGAATCGTGGCCAAAGATGACCATCATTAAACCCTGAGAAAACACTTCTGCTCAAATAACCTTACCAGCCTTTTCTATGTGGCAAAATCCTATGCATCTCACTTATGAGTCCTTCTCTGTCCAACCTCTCTCCTCCTTGAGTTAAATTGTGTCTCCTGTGCATGGTTATATTTATGTATCTGTATCATTGCCCTTATCATTCTGATTGTAATTATGTTGTATGTATTTCTTTCAAGGGCAAGACTGTTCACCCTTCTTTGTGGCTGGGTGACTGCATGTAGCTGGTGCTTCATAAGTGCTTGTTGAATTAACCCTTTATGCCCATGCGCTGTCCTTTCTATATCAATTCTCACTGATTCTTTCTGAACACCTTCATGGGGAAGAGCACCTCTCCCTGTTAAGATTTTAAGAGCTCAGGCTCTGAAATCCAGTAGGCTTTCCAGTTGCCTGTCAGCCAACAACCCAAGATCCAGCTACTTCTCTAAATGTGTGTTTTTGCATAATTAAAATAAGGTTAATAATAGCATGCACTTCATAAGATTATTCTGAATATTAAATATAATAACATATGTAAAGCTTTTAGAAAATAACAGGGTATAGAGTTGTACCATAGACCCGACAAATATTAGCCATCATCGTCGTTTTTGTTGCTGTTGGTAATTACATGTCTGGCCACACGTAGGTCTTCTTTTTGGTCTTTTGAGCTACTCAGAATAGGCCTCGAATGCATACCAAAAAGTTTTCAAGTGTTTAAAGGCAGTTCAGTTCTTTGGTTTTGAGGCTTCTTTGGGCTAAATGTTCTTTGTCCCTTAATTGCCTTTGAAAGCGTAGCACAGTACCTGGCGCATTGTAGGTGCTCAGTAAATTTTTTTTTATTTTTTATTTTTTAATTTTTTTTTCAGTAAAATTTTTAAACAGATGTTGACTGCATTGTATGTCAACTATATTTAAATAATAACAAAAAAAGAAATAGACTAGAAACACAGCCTCCTCATTGTCTTTTGTGCTGAATGTGCTTATACTTTGTTAATGTATGTCTTAGAGCGTGTGGTCCAGAACTGAACTTGCATTGCAGAAGGCTGGGATGTTAGGATACAGGCTGTGATAGGAGCCACTTACGTGCCTGTTTAGGTTCTTCACTGAGAGCTTTGAAAAGAACATCATCAACGAACTTGGAGTCCTTGAATACTGCAAGAGCAGATAACATCTATAGTAACTGAATTGTCAAAATTCTCAGGGATTAGCTTACCCAGTGAGGCGTGAGACTCGGTGGGTCTACGGAGAGCTAATTACTCGCTTTGTTCTGGTCTCACTGGAAAAACACGGGAATAAAAGGAAACATTTTTTCCCATTGTGTAAGAGCCAGAGAATGTTGTGAAATGTTAAAAATAACTTCTCAATTCACAGAAGCCTAAGTCTCATTACGCCACTTAGCGCTGAAGACCTGTAGTTAGTTCTCAACTGTTGATTCTGTCTGAGCATTTAAAAAAAATGTATTTTATAGACAATAAACATAAAGTCATCTCATTAAAGAAAGATTATAGTGTCATGAGCTTCTCTGCATAGAGAAATTTGAAGTCTTTTTTATTGTTTAATCTTTTTAGGTATAGATTTGACTGTATGTAACAGAAAAATATGGCAGTGAGGCAGAAGTACAAAAGTACAGAGGGAGAGAGTCCAGCGTGGTTGTGGAAGCCTGATGATATAATCGGAAATCCAGACTCTGCTGTCTTCAGCATACAGCTTCAACCTCCAGACCTCACAGACCTCATGTGCTCCATTCCGCTGCTGTCCAGTCAAACTTTATGCCGTACTGGACATGTTCTGTGTCTGTGCTGAACAAACTGGTAGTGGCCGTTAAGCAGTGAAAAGGGCTAGTGAGACCAAGGAACTAAATTTTGAATTTTGTTGAATTTTTATAAGTTTAAAAAGCTACATGCAGTTAATGGATGCCATATTAGGCAATGCCACTCTTAGCATTTCACCTGTATCTCAGGAAACAGGAAATGGGAAGGAGGGAAGACAAACTGATCACTTTCTCTTTTAGGAGATTATCCAAAAGTGCCACACAGCAATTTTGCTCTCATCTTATTTGATTGAAATTAATCACATGGTTACCCTTAATTTCGAGGGAGACTAGAAACTGTAATCTTTTATTCTATGTAGAGTTATGTTTAGCTAAGATCAGGGTTCTGTTCTGTTTCTAAAGAGACAGGGAGTTTGGAACACCCCACGTGTACATTAACGGATGAATAGATGAGGAAGATGTGGTCTGTCTATACACTGGAATATTACTCAGCCATAAGAAAGAATGAAATCTTGCCCTTTGCAATAACATGGATGGAGCTAGAGAGTATTACACTAAGCAAAGTAAGTCAATCAGAGAAAGACAGATAACATATGATTTCACTCATCTGTAGAATTTAAGAAAACAAATGAACAATAGAGGAAGAAAAGAGAAGCAAACCAAGAAACAGACTCTACTATAGAGAACAATCTGATGGTTTAGAATGGAGGGGAGCAGGGGATGGGTTAATAGGTGATGGGGATTAAGGAGTACACTCATGATGAGAATTGGCTATTGTATGGAAGCGTTGGATCACTACATTGTACACAATATTACAGTATGTTAACTAACTGGGAATTAAAGGCTTAAAAAAGAAAGGGAGAATGGATGGAATGGCATATATTCTCAGGCAGTCTATTACATACCAATTTCCTAAGCAATTAAAAAAATTCGCAAAAGTTGTTTATAATGGCTTCATAATATCAATATCAATATGACTGTAGCATAGTTTACTTAATCATTCAGACCTATTAGGTTTATTTCAGGGCTGTTAGGTTTACTTAATAATTTATTCAATAAAATTTAATGAGCGTGTACTATGTGCTCTGCATTGTTCTAAGTATGAGGGATATACAGCAATATATAGGATGGAGAACATTCCTGCCTACATGGAGGTGAACATTCCGTTTTCTGACAGCACCTGGGGGGCTCAGTTCGTTAAGCATCTGACTTTTGGTTTCAGCTCAGGTCATGATCTCACCGCTTGTGGGATCAAGCTGTGCATTGCCTCCGTATTGACAACGTGGAGCTTGCTTGGGATTCTCTCCCCCTTTCTCTCTTTCCTTCCCAAGGCCCTCTCAAAATATATAAGTAAACATAAAAAAAATAACATTCTGTTTTCTGAAGCTGCTGTGGTCTGGATCAGCATTGCCAATAGAACTTCCTGTGATAATGGAAATATTCTGTATCTATGCTAATACACAGTAGTCCCTAGTCATGTGGGTAATTAGTAGTTGAGTATGCCTAACCTCCTGAGGAATCAAATTTTTAACTTTATTTAGTTTTAACTGGGTTAAATTTAATAAGCTACATGTGGCTGGTGGCTACCACATTGGAGTCACGGGTGCACACACTTCTGCTGCAAACTTGTAGCTATTTTTCCAGATCAGGGGCAAGGTTGCTCCCATGCCCCAGGACCCTGTCAGGTCTCTGGGTGACTACTTTTAGCACTTATCTCTCATGAATCAGCTCTTTTGACTGTATTGCAGTTATATGTTTATTTTTTAACTTTTAAACTAGACTTGTAATTGATTTATGTAGCACAATTATACTATTAGAGAATCTGACTTGGACTATATTTACCTTTATCAATGAGCTTTACACAGTCATATGTTTTTCTTATGTTAATTAACATCCTTTACATTTTAAAAGCTTGTAGAATGCCCATTAACATTTCTTGGGAGGCATCTCTAGTAGTGGTGAACTCCCTCAATTCTTCACATTCGGGAAAGGCTTTCTCCTTTATTTCTGAAGGACAGATTTGCTGGGGTTAGTATTCTTGGTTGACAGTTTTGTTCTTTAAACATTTGGGACATACCATCTAATAGTTCCTGGTCAGATGTGGCTTCAGGCTGTGCTCTCCAGTTGGAGAGTACCACCGGCTGTGCTTGTGTTTAGGTTGGGCCGTAGGCTGCTCGCTGAAGTTGGGCGGGCTAGAGACTGTGCTCCATGGTCCTACCAGGTTGCTGTCTGGCTGGCTGGGGCTGCAGGCCCCAATCTGTGGTTGGGCTGGATTCCTGCCTGGCCAAGGACCAGGCTGTGTTTGGCAGTCAGGTAGGCCTTCATGGTGGACTCCTCTGCTGAGTGGAGTTGTAGGCTGGGCTCTACAGTTAGGCAGTGCTGTAGGCTGGGCTCTGAGGCTGCTCAGGGTTCCTGCTCAGGTTCCCTGGTTATGCCAGGCCATGAATTACACTCACCAGCTGGGCAGGGTGACTGGCTTGGCTCCCTGCCTGGGCAGGCCATAGGACTTGCTCATGGCTGCCAGATGTCTGTGCTCATGCTTCCCAGAGGGGTGGGACTGGAGGTTATGCCCAGTAGTTGGGCAGGACTATGAATTTGCTCCTTTTTCCCTGTTGAGCCAAAATATCTTATGGTTTGCCTTACTCTCTGTTTTTATCTTATTTCGTTTTTCCTTCCCTTCCCCTTTATTCATCTGTTTTGTTTCTCAAATTCCACACATGTGAAATCATATGGTATTTGTCTCTGACTGAGTTATTTTGCTTGGCATAATATACTCTAGTTCCAGCTATGTTATTGCAAGTGGCAAGATTTCATTCTTTTTGATGGCTAGTAATATTTCATTATATATTCACTATATATAATGAATTACATATATTTCATTATATATCTATATACACGTGTGTGTGTGTGTGTGTGTGTGTGTGTGTGTGTGTGTCCTCCCCTACATCTTTATCCATTACTCAGTTGATGGACATTTGGGCCCTTTCCATAATTTGTCTATTGTTGATAGTGATGCTATAAACACTGGGGTACATGTGCCCCTTCAAATCAGTATTTTTGTATCTTTTGGATAAATATCTAGTGGTGCAATTGCTGGGATGTAGGGTAGTTCTATTTTTAACTTTCTGAGGAACCTCCATACTGTTTTCCAGAGTGGCTGCACCAGTTTGCATTCCTACCACCAGTGTAAGTGGGTTCCCCTTTCTCTGCATCCTTGCTAACATCTGTTGTTTCCTGAGTTGTTAATTTTAGCTATTTTGACAGGTGTGAGGTGGTATTTCTTTGTGGTTTTGATCTGTACTACCCTGCTGATGAATGATGTTGAGCATTTTTTCATGTGTCTGTTAGCCATTTGTATGTCTTCTTTGGAGAAATTTCTGTTCATGTCTTCTGCCCATTTCTTAACTGGATTATTTATTTTTTGGATATTGGGTTTGATAAGTTATTTATAGATTTTTGTATACTAACCCTTTATCTGATATGTCATTTGCAAGTATCTTCTCCCATTCCATAGTTTGTCTTTTATTTATTTATTGTTTTTAATGTTTATGTATTTATTTTGAGAGAGAAGGAGAGTGCACATGAATGGGGGAGGGTCAGTGAGATAGAGAGAGAGAGAGAGAGAGAGAGAGAGAGAGAAAGAGAGAGAGAGAGAGAGAGAAAGAGAGAGAGAATTCCAAGCAGGCTCTGTGCTGTTGGCAGTGAGCTCAACCCCTTGAACCATGAGATAATGACCTGAGCCTAAACCAAGAGTCAGACACATAAGCAACTGAGCCACCCAGGTGCCCCTTGTATGTTGCCTTTTAGATTTGTTGATTGTTTCCTTCCCTGTGCAGAAGCTTTTTATCTGGATGAGGTCCTAATAGTTCATTTTTGCTTTTGTTTCCCTTGCCTCTGGGGACATGTCTAGTAAGAACTTGCTATGGCCAAGGACAAAGAGTTGTTGCTGCCTGTGTTTCATCTAGGAGTTTGATGGTTTCCTCTCTCACATTTAGGTCTTTCATCCATTTTGAATTTGTTTTTGTGTGTGATGTAAGAAAAGAAAGTGGTCCAGTTTCATTCTTCTGCATGTCACTGTCTTGTTTTTCCAACAGCATTTGTTGAAGAGACTGTCTTTTTTCCATTGAATATTCTTTACTGCTTTGTCGAAGATGAGTTGACCATATTGTGGTGGGTCCATTACTGGGTTCTCTCTTCTGTTCCATTGATCTACATGTCTGTTTTTGTGCCAGTACCATACTGTCTTGATGATTACAGCTTTGTAATACAGCTTGAAGTCCTGAATTGTGATGCTTCCTGGTTTATTTTTCTTTTTCAACATTACTTTGGTTATTTGAGGTCTTTTCTTGTTATATACCAATTTTAGAATTGTTTGTTTAAGTTCTATGAAAATTCTGGTGCTATTTTGATAGGGATTATATGTATTGAATGTGTTTATTGCTTTGGATGATATAGACATTTTAAATATTTGTTCTTCCAACCCATTAGGATGCAATATTTTTCTATTTCAGTTGTCTTATTCAGTTTCTTTCATAAGTATTCAATAGTTTTCAGAGTACAGGTTTTTTATGTCTTCGATTAGGTTTGTTCCTTGGTATCTTATGGTTTTTGGTGCAGTTGTAAATGGGATTGATTCCTTGATATCTCTCTCTGCTGCTTAATTATTGGTGTATAGAAATTGAACAGATTTCTGTATGTTGATTTTATACCCTATCACTTTCCTGAACTCATGTATCAGTTCTAGCAATTTTTTGGTGGAATCTTTCAGATCTTGTACATAGAGTATCATGTTGTCTGTGAAAAGTGAAAATTTGATTATTCCTTGCTTATGTGGATGCCTTTAATTTCTTTTCTTAATTATTTTTTATTTAATTTATTTTTAAAATTTACATCCAAGTTAATTAGCAAATAGTGCAACAGTGATTTCAGGAGTAGATTCCTTAATGCCCCTTACCCATTTAGCCCATCCCTCCTCCCACAACCCCTCCAGTAACCCTCTGTTAGTTCTCCATATTTAAGAGTCTCTTATGTTTTGTCCCTCTCCCTGTTTTTATATTGTTTTTGCTTCCCTTCCCTTAGTTCCTGTTTTGTATCTTAAAGTCCTCATGTGAGTGAGGTCATATGATATTTGTCTTTCTCTGACTGACTAATTTTGCTTAGCATACTACCCTCTAGTTCCATCCACATAGTTGCAACTGGCAATATTTCATTCTTTTTGATTGCCAAGTAATACTCCATTGTCTCGATAGACCACATCTTCTTTATCCATTCATCCATCGATGGACATTTGGACTCTTCCATACCTTGGCTATTGTTGATAGTATTGCTGTAAACGTTGCGGTGCATGTGCCCCTTTGAAACACTATACCTCTATCCCTTAGGTAAATACCTAGTAGTACAATTTCTGGGTCATAGGGTAGTTCTGTTTTTAATTTTTTTGAGGAACCTTCATACTGTTTTCCAGAGTGGCTGCACCAGTTTGCATTCCCACCAGCAGTGCAAAAGAGATCCCATTTCTCCAGATGCCTTTTATTTCTTTTTGTTTTCTGAAGGTTGAGGACTTCTAGTACTATGTTGAACAACAGTGGTGAGAGTGGACATTGTTGTGTTCCTGATTTCAGGGGAAAGCTCTCTATTTTTCTCCATTGATTATGGTATTAGCTTGGGTCTTTCATATGTGGCTTTTATGATGTTGAGGTATATTACTTCTATCCCTACTTTCTTGACGGTTTTTACCAAAAAAGGATTCTATATTTTGTCAAATGCTTTTTTCTGCATTGATTGAGAGGATCATATGGTTCTTATCCTTTCCTTTAATACTGTGGTGCATCATGTTGACTGACTTGTAGAGATTGAATTATGACTGCACCCCAAGAATAAATCCAACTTGATCATGGTAAGTAATTATTTTAATGTACTATTGGATTCTACTTGTTAATATCTTGGGAATTTTTGCATCCATGTTCCTCAGGGATATTGGTCTGTAATTCTCCTTTTTAGTGTGATCTTTGTCTGGTTTTGGACTCAAGATAATGCTGACCTCCTAGAATGAGTTTGGAAAATTTCCTTCCATTTCTCTTTTTTTGGAACACTTCCTGAAGAATAGGTATTAACTCTGATTTAAATGTCTGGTAGAATTCCCCTGGGAAGCCACCCAACCCTGGAATCTTGTTTGTTGGGAGACTTTTGATTACTGATTCAATTTCTTTGCTGATTATTGTTTGCTGGGTCTATTAAAATTTTCTGTTTCTTCCTGCTTCAGTTTTGTTATGTATACAATTCTAGAAATGTATCCATTTCTTGCAGATTGCCCAATTTGTTGGCATATAAATGCTCATAATATTTTCTTCTAATTGGCGTTCTGTGGTGTTGATTGTGATCTCTTTCATTTGTGATTTTTTCTCTTTGGGTCATTTCACTTTTCTTTTTGATAAGTGTTTCTAGAGGTTTATCAATTTTGTTAATTGTTTCAAAGAACCAGAGCCTAGTTTTGTTGATCTGTTCTATTATTTTGTTTTTTTACTTTTTTAAACACTTACTTTTTTTAAGAGACAGAAACAGAGCATGAACAAACGAGGGGGAGAGAGACGGAGACACAAAATATGAAGTAGGCTCCAGGCTCTGAGCTGTCAGCACAAAACACAACATGGGGCTCGAACTCACGAACTATGAGATATGACATGAACCAAAGTCAGACGCTCAACTGACTGAGCAAACCAGGCACCCTGACTTTTTTTTTTTAAATTTCAATATCATTGATTTCTGCTCTAATCTTTATTATTTTCCTTCTTCTGCTAGTTTTGGGCTTTATTTGTTGTTATTTCTTCAGCTCCCTTTAGGTGTAAGGTTAGGTTTTGAATTTGAGATTTTTCTTACTTCTAGAGTAAGGCCTGTAGTGCTATACATGTCCCTCTTATGACTGATTTGATGCATCCCAAAGGTTTTGGACTGTCATGATTTCATTTTCATTTGCTTCCATGCAATTTTATTTCTTTTTTAATTTCCTTGTTGACTGATTCATTCTTTAGTAGGATGTCCTTTAGTCTCCATGGATTTGTGGTCTTTCCACATTTTTCTTGTGGTTGACTTCAAGTTTCATAGTGTTGGCCGAAAATATGCGTGGTAGGCCTCACGCTTTTTTTAGTTGTTGAGGCTTGATTTGTGACCCAGAATGTGAACTTTTCTGGAGAATGTTCCATGTGCACTTGAAAAAAAATGTGTATTCTACTGCTTTAGGGTGAAATGTTTTGAATATGTCTGTTAAGTCCATCTGGTCCAGTGTCATTAAAAGCCATTGTTTCCTTGTTGATCAGCTTAGATGATCTGTCAATTACTGTCAGTGGAGTGTTAATGTTCCCTACCATTTTTGTATTATTATCAAGGAGTTTCCTTATTTTGCTGTTAATTGATTTTTATACTTGGCATTTCAATTTTTGGCCGTAAATATTTACAATTGTTACATCATCTTGTCGGATAGTCCCTTTTATTATGACATAGTGCCCTTCATCTTTTGTTACAGTCTTTGATTTAAGATCTAGTTTGTATGATATAAGTATGACTACTCTGGATTTCTTTTTTCATGTCCATGAGCATGATAGATGAATCTCCATCCCCTCACTTTCAATCTGCAGGTGACTTTGGGTCTAAAATGAGTCTGTTATGGGCAGCATATAGATGGGTCTTGTTTTTTAATCTATTCAGATACCCTGTATCTTTTGCAGGGTCCCCTGCAGAGTTCCTCCTTGTATGTGGTGGGGAGTGTTTGAACCTTTTACTAGGTGTGCTTTGATTTGTTTGTTAAAGTAAGACTGATTTAAAAAATGAAGGATGGGTGTGCCTGGGTGGCTCAGTCGGTTAAGCATCTGACTTTGGCTCATCGTGATCTGATGGTTTATGAGTTTGAGCCCTGGAGGGACTCTCAGCTGTCAGCACAGAGCCTGCTTCAGATCCTCTGTCCCCCTCTGCCCCTCCCTTGGTTGTGCATTTCTCTATCAAGAATAAACAAACATTTAAAAAAAAAGCCTGATCCAAATAGGAGAAAAGGAAAAGGAATAAAACACCAAGCAAACAGACAAAAAACTGTAAGCCTGACTCCAAAGAAAAATGAAGAAAAAAAGAGGGAAAGGAAAAAGAAATGTCATTCAATAAATGAGAAAAGGTAACACACAAATAAAAAACTTTAATTCTGACTTCAAAGGAAAAAAAGAAAGAAAAATAAAGCCTGGTCCTGTCTTCACCAGAAGTGAGGCTTACACTTTGGCCCACTCTATGATCAGTAGACTTGGTGCCTGGGTGTAGCCTGTGCTGGTCCTTTGGGGGAGCGGCCTGCTGCGGTGCCTTACAGTCAGACCTGCCCCCTATAGATTACATGTTATCTCCACCATCATTCTTGAAGGAGAGGGTGAGGCACTGGGGACCCTGAGTGACTTATACATGAATCCATGAATGTTAGAATTGGAAGGTACGATGGGGGTAACCCAACTTACCTCCATCATCTCATATAGAAGGAGAGCCAGGGAGAAGTGGAGAGGTGAGTGGCATACTCAGATTAGGTGATCAGTTATGACCAGAGCTAGTGCCCAACTGTCCTGACCCCTGTCCAGTCCTCTCTTTCCTCTCTCTTCATTCTCCTTTCCATTCTCAGTAGTTCAACCTAGAAAAAAGTTCCCTTTATGTCCTTCCTTCATTTTCTTCTCTTATGCCTCATTATTGGGTGTCGAAACTTTATAGAAATCTCACTAATTGAAGCAGATTTTGAACCTTCCTGAAGTCATAGTTTAATTGACAGTTTCACCCGAGAGAAAAGAGATTCCATGGGGAC
>NC_043710.1:14957289-14959498 GCF_006229205.1 Suricata suricatta | reverse complement strand
TTCATCACAGACTTACTTGCCACGATTAAAACCATCTCCCTGGAGGGCTGTGTGGCTCAGATATTCTTCTTCCACTTCTTCGGAGTTACTGAAATCTTCCTGCTGACGGTAATGGCCTATGACCGCTATGTGGCCATCTGCAGACCCCTTCACTACACAACCATCATGAGGCGGTCTGTGTGTCGCCTTCTGGTGGCTGGATCCTGGCTTGGGGGCTTTTTTCACTCCATGATCCAGATTATCGTCACTCTCCAGTTGTCTTTCTGTGGCCCCAATGTGATTGACCACTACTTCTGTGACCTCCATCCCTTATTCAAACTTTCTTGCACTGACACTTCTGTGGAGGGGGTTATTGTGTTGGCCAACAGTGGATTATTTTCTATCTTCTCCTTCCTCCTCCTGGTGTCCTCCTATATTGTCATCCTGTTCCACTTGCGGAACCATTCTGCAGAGGGGAGGCGCAAAGCCCTCTCCACCTGTGCCTCTCACATCACCGTGGTCCTCTTGTTCTTTGGTCCTGCCATCTTCCTCTACATGCGGCCCCCCTCCACCTTCACTGAGGACAAATTGGTGGCAGTGTTCTACACGGTTGTCACCCCCATGCTGAACCCCATCATCTACACACTCAGAAATGCAGAGGTGAAGAATGCCATAAGGAAGCTGTGGGGGAAGAGCATGAACTGAGGGATGGACTGAAAATGAAAACACGAAAAAATTATCATGTATAGGTGGTGACCAAAAATGCATTCAGATTTTAGTCAACTTAGGAATTGAGGAAAAGTTACCTGTTCATATTTTTTTCTTGTATTTAGATGATCCCTTTATATTCCATTGTACTAATCACAGCTGCACTAATTCATTGCTCTCTGTAGTTTGGAGAATGATTTGGAGAAGAGCTGCATCTTTTCTCTTCTTGTGTTGTCCATAGACTGTGAATTCCCACCGTATTGTTTTCTACCTGTGCACCCTTGGGATCAATCACTTTGCCTCTGGTGTTAGCATGCTGTGGGAGGTGGAGACTGAAGTTTACGTTTTGCACTGTCCTTCTCTGCTCATGTTGTGAGAGTCCCAAGAAGGCTTTTATACTTCATCTGGTTCCTCTACTTTATTTACCTGATTCTGATGCCTGAAATTCCACATTTGGAGATTTATCTCACAGGTGTAAGATATCATTAGACTAGAAATGTCTCTTGGGTGTGAAATACAGTGAATGTATTATTATCCATTAATTTGGACAATTTTAGAAGACCTTTTTTTTTCTAGACAGTTGCTAACTGGCATTTAGGTGCTGCTGAAGGCAAATCCAGCTCATTGCCTGTTCTTATATGTCCTAAAAACCAACATGGTTTTTATACTTAAAAAAACCAAAGTAGAAAAATATTTGATGATACATGAATGTTTTGTGAGTGTAAAATTTTAGTGTCCATAAATACGGTCATGCCAATTATCTTACTTTCCTCTGTGGTGGCCTTTGCGGTATGGTAGCATGGTTGATTAGTTGTCATGGAGACTGTGTGGTCAGCAAGGCCTAAAATATGTCACTGTTTTCAGAAATAGTTTGGCGCTCCTGGCTTACATCATGTAACGTTTATTGCCTACTAGACAAAAAGTTTGGGGGCCAGCAGTTCTAGGGTTGTTTTGTTAATTCTGTGATGCCAGAGCACCTGGTCTGTGTGTCTTGAATTCTCTTGACTGTGCCTCTGCCCATGGCCACAGGATGGCCACAGCACGTCTAGGTTTTATGTGCTCACATAAGGGGGGAGGAGGGCCTCTCATTTTATTTGGGAAATGTTTCCTAGAGACCACTCAGAAAAGAACAGAAAATTTTCTTATTTCTTCCCACATGTCCATTCCTAGATGGGAGGGGCCTGGGATAGTGAATAGTGGTAAAGGGGAATGGGATGATGTTACCAGTTTAGATTAGGCACTGTGTTTCTCCTGGGCTGGGCATCTCGGTGCTTGGACAGGGTCAGGGTTGTCATTAGGAAGAGATGTCTGCCACAGGGAGTGTTGGTGCACCTGGACATAGTGGATGGATTTGGATTGGTGCCAGAGTGACTGACCAAAATCCAGGTCAATCACTTGGTAGCTCAGCCTCAGGCATGTGACCGAAGCTCTCTGCAATCCAGCGTCCTTGGCATGCACGCGTGGGTCAAGTGCAGGAAACCTTTTCCATTAGGTAACAGTTTTCCTGTGAATGCATCTGCTT
>NC_043710.1:14955041-14957189 GCF_006229205.1 Suricata suricatta | reverse complement strand
GGACATGGTTATTTACCCAGGTCACACAGGACATGGTGGATTCTGGGCTTCAGAACCAGGCTTTCAGCCTTCAGCCAGGGTTCTTTCTAGTTCACCACGGGCTGCTGTGAACTTGAGGGGCCACTCAGGTTCATGGCATGCACTTTTACTATCTTCACTGACACGCTCTTCTAACGGGGGATCCCCATGACACACCTGTGCTCCTAAATTCCTTGTTTCCTTCATCTCTGCCCCTTGAAACATCTTCAGACTAACTCTTCTCTTTCTAAAAGGTCCTGAGTACAGTTTTCTTCATTTGGTCATGCCAGCCTTCAATTTATCATAACAAGAGTTACCCCCGGAACAGGAGACCTTTTCCATATTTACATCTATCTGTTCACACTATGCATAGAAATACAGATCACAGAACACACTCATGCTAATGATGTGATATGATGCAAAACAATATCTTCAGATTAAGGTCCCATATTCAGAATATTTTTACCATATATGAGCCAGGAGAAGTAAGGAAGAAATAATATGAACATCTTGATTCTCTGCTATAAAATTTATCCTCCCTGCATGTCCCCTTAGCCCTGAAATTTCCAAGAAATAAATCTTTTGAAAAAGTAAAAGTGTACCTTAACAACAAGGACCTAAATCAACAGAAAATAAAAAACAATAATAAGTGACACAGACAAGTGGGAAAAGAGCAGCGTGTGTCAGAAACCATCAGGTTAGGACACACTGACGTGTGAACTTTCCTAAGAGAACAGATACAGGAGTGCTCATTTAAAACACCGTACATGAGGAGATGGACATGTGAATCAGCTTAACTGCAGGGATCATTTCATTATGTATTTCAGAACATCAAGTGGTAAATATTAAATAGGGATCATTTGCATCTAAGAATAAATGTTTAAGAATAAATAAAGTCACTGAACCTAAATCATTGAGAAATTAGGATTCAGAAGCAAGAAAATAGTAGAAAAGTAGACCATGGCATTTCAGAGATGCAGAGAGTATCCGTGATCCTTGACTTTCCATCTCCAATTCAGTCTCTCATACATTTGGATCCCAGAGAATGCTTCTTATTCCTCAAATAAATTCTCCTCTTTGCTCAAAATAGTTTGATGGGTTTTTGTTTCTTGGAAGCAAAACCTCCTAAGATGTGTACCTAGGAAAAAACTAAATAAACAAAACCGAAATACATAGTTGGGAAATCTGGGTGGCTGAATAGGTTAACCATCCAACTCTGGATTTTGGCCCCGGTCATGATCTCATGATTAGTGAGCCCAAGCCCCATGGAGGGCACAGAGCCTGTTTGGAATTCTCTCTCTCCCCTCTCTTCCTGCCTCTTCCCTGCACTTGCACTATCTCCCTGTCTTTCTCTCTCAAAATAAATAACTAAACATTTAAAAAGAAAAAGAAACAATTGAAAACCATAGCAATAATAAGAGAGTTCAAAATATCATTACTAGTTAGAAAGCACAACTGAAAAATATTCCCTTTATAATGTAGTTATACAGAGAAAACCATTAAAATCAAAGGTAACACCAAAAACCTCACATATAAGAGACAAAACATAGTCACCCAAACTGATTTGTATAAACTCACATTTAACTTAAAAAATTCAACGTAAAGATTTCAACTCCATAAATTTATCTACAACTTTATGCAATCTTAATCAAATCCAATGGAATTTTTCTTTGTAATTTATATAATTACTCTAAAGTCCATCCATAGAGGGTAAAAAGCCAGGGGAAGGAGATCACTCATCCAACAAAGCAAAAACAAACAAACAAACAAAACAAAAAAAAAAAAAAAAAAAAAAAAAAAAAAAAAGCCTGGCCATCCAAGAGCTAAAGTTGCTAGGAAAGTAGGTACAGTAGAGAAATTACATTGACACCCAAGCTAAGCACAAGCACCACTGCAGAGCCCTTAACAACAGGTGAGGTGCTGGGGGAGCCAAACACCCAGAATCAGATAGAATGTCTTAACCATTTCAGCACCCTGGAAATCATGCGAATGGATGGTTAGAGGACAAGAGTATGAGATTCCTCAAGAATCACCTTTTACCACATCCTCACTCACAAGCCTGAGGAAAGGATTTGGCCAGAGATTAGGGTTGCAGTTGAGATTAACGATGGAAAAACAGGAGACCCACAG
>NC_043710.1:14946304-14954941 GCF_006229205.1 Suricata suricatta | reverse complement strand
AGATGCCCAAATTACCAACACCTCCTCGTCTCCAGATGCTCCTGCACATCCATCCTGCACACTGCAGCCAGAAAATTGTGTCCTAGATGCTTCTTTCCTCACATCCCCCCTGTGTCGAAATAGCTGGGAGAAAACCTGGACTCCTTTGACTTTTTTTTAAAGTAGTTTATTGACAAATTAGTTTCTGTACAACCCCCAGGGCTCTTCCCCACAAGTGCCCACCTCCATCACCTCCACCTCTATCCCCCCTCCCCCTTCAGCCCTCAGTTCCTTTTCAGTATTCAATAGTCTCTCAAGTTTTGCCTCCCTCTCTCTCCCCAACTCTCTTTCCCTCTTCCCCTCCCCCTGGTCCTCCATTAGGTTTCTCTCCTTTGACTTCTTTTTAAAGACCTTCACAGACTGAGTCACCTCAGGAATCACCTTCTTACCCACTAAACTGACTCACCTCTATTCACATCCTCTCCTCTCCCATCCCCCAGCCCACCCTGCTCATTCCTACCACAGAGCTCCCCTTTCACCCAAAACACCCTTTCCTTGTCCTTCCAACACTCCCCATCTACCAACCCAGTTCCAGTGTGTTCAGCGAAGCTTGCCTTCAATACCCTCACCCTTCTGTACCTTCCCTTCCCTGCCACTGGAAATACTTTGGTGATTATCCATCAGTGTAAATCTGGTCATGATATTTCTCTACCTAAACATCTTATCAATATCTCCCTATTGTCCAGAGCCTAAATATTAACATTCTCAGCATGGAGTCCAGGGCCTACTTGAACTGGCCATTGTCTACCTTTGCACCCTTATTGTCATTCCCAAATGACTATGACAAAGCTATTTCCAAACCAAAATGGTCCTTTCTCCCTTCGCTGTGCTTAACTGCAATAAGAACGTCACTATAATAAGAATAATGTACCAATTCCTCTGTGCTCTTATAGTAACTAATGATACTTATTTTTTAACAATTAATAATAGATTCTTTATAATTGTAGCTCTGTAATTATATCCCAAAATTCAAAAGGACATTAAAAATGCCAAATTTTACATTTCGGATCATTTCACCACACCAAAAATAAATAAGTAAATGGAAGTTACGCCCCCGCCCCCAAATAATCTTCAAAGCACAGTACTTCCTTTACAACTGAACCCCTGTGGCTTAAAGACAGGAATTGACTTACCCAATATCCTATGTTTGCTTAAAGACTTTGCACCTTCTTTCCAGCCAGAACACCCACCTTGAAGTCAGAAAATCTCGTGTGGCTTCATTCTGCCTTGGAACAAGGGATGAGGTCAGATGGATCGCAAATACACTCAAGTGCCTCCAATTCAGCATGAAGGCGTCACTCTGTTGGAATAGATCATTTTCAAGGCGATGATCTGGCTGGGGACACTAGGATAGGATGGAGCATTAGATGCCTCTCTGGGAATCCTGGTCCCTGGACAAGTAAGGTGCTTTAGCTAACATTCCCCACCCAGCTGATTTGTCCCTGCAGGGTCCAGTGAGCACAGTTCAGGTCACACTCAACGTAAGCCCCTGAGAGTGGCACTGAAAATATTTAGAGACCTTTTACTCAAACCTCCTCTGTTTACAAATGAGGCGACAGCAGCTGAGAAAGGTTAATTGCTTCCCAAAGCCACACACTAGATACTTGCCAGGCTACTCACTCAGAAATCAGGGCTCTTTCAACAACACTAGGCTACCTTCTCGTGGCCCTGGGTGGTTATTGCTACTGCAATTCAAGAATCAGGTCTTGTCCCCAAGAACAAAACACCGTGGTCCTGGGGGCCTGAAAACAAATGACGGCATCTAAGTTGAATCATAGAAGAGGAAAGTGAAGAGGATCTGGGTCCGGGTTGACATTTGGATAATATCTAAGAAATAAACAAACTCTACAGAAATCACCAAACTCAGAGAATTTAAGATGCTGTGCTTTATGTAGAAAACATACCTACCCACTGAGTCCATGGGTTCTGACTAAATGCTTAGATCCCCAAATTATTTAAAATAAACTAAGCCACACACCTTAATCAAGGGAACAACGTCCCCATGGAATCTCTTTTCTCTCGGGTGAAACTGTCAATTAAACTATGACTTCAGGAAGGTTCAAAATCTGCTTCAATTAGTGAGATTTCTATAAAGTTTCAACACCCAATAATGAGGCATAAGAGAAGAAAATTTAAGGAAGGACATAAAGGGAACTTTTTTCTAGGTTGAACTACTGAGAATGGAAAGGAGAATGAAGAGAGAGGAAAGAGAGGACTGGACAGGGGTCAGGACAGTTGGACACTAGCTCTGGTCATAACTGATCACCTAATCTGAGTATGCCACTCACCTCTCCACTTCTCACTGTCCCCTGGCTCTCCTTCTATATGAGATGATGGAGGTAAGTTGGGTTACCCCCATCGTACCTTCCAATTCTAACATTCATGGATTCATGTATAAGTCACTTAGGGTCCCCAGTGCCTCACCCTCTCCTTCAAGAATGATGGTGGAGATATATAATCTATAGGGGGCAGGTCTGACTGTAAGGCACCGCAGCAGGCCGCTCCCCCAAAGGACCAGCACAGGCCGCACCGATGCACCAAGTCTACTGATCACAGAGTGCGCCAAAGTGTAAGCCTCACTTCTGGTGAAGACAGGACCAGGCTTTATTTTTCTTTCTTTTTTTCCTTTGAAGTCAGAATTAAAGTTTTTTGTTTATGTGTTATCTTTTCGCATTTATTGGATGACGTTTCTTTTTTCTTTCCCTCTTTCTTTCTTCATTTTTCTTTGGAGTCAGGCTTACAGTTTTTTGTCTGACTGCTTGGTGTTTTATTCCTTTTCCTTTTCTCTTTTTGAGATCAGGCCTTTTTTTTTAAGGTTTATTTATTCTTGATGGAGAGAATGCACGACCAGGAGAAGGGCAGAGAGGGGGACAGAGGATCTGAAGCAGGCTCTGTGCTGACAGCTGAGAGTCCCTCCAGGGCTCAAACTCATAAACCATCAGATCATGATGAGCCAAAGTCAGATGCTTAACCAACTGAGCCACCCAGGCACCCCCATCCTTCATTTTTTAAATCAGTCTTACTTTAACAAACAAACCAAAGCACACCTAGTAAAAGGTTCAAACACTCCCCACCACATACAAGGAGGACCTCTGCAGGGGACGGACCTGTGGGAAAGAGCAGCCACAACACAATGGCAGAGTGCATGCAGAACACACCAGAAACTTTTCTGGAGGCTCTAGGCCCTGGGCAGTGTATGACTCCTTCTATATACAGCATTACTCCCAGAGCAGGAATCATAACAACATTTCAACATGCAAAAGACAGAAACCAGACAAAATGGCGAGATGGAGGACTTCTCCCCAAAAGAAAGATCAAAAAGAAATTGCAGCCACAGCCATGGATTTACTGCAAGCAGATACAAGCAATATACCTGAACAAGAATGTAGAACAACAGTCAGAAGGAAACTAGCTGGGCTTGAAAGAAGCACAGAGGACACGAGAGAAACCCTTCAGAGATAAAAGACCGAAAACTAGTCAGGCTGAAATAAAAAATACTATACCTGAGATGACAAACAGATGGATGTGATCACATTGAGGATAGAAGAAGCAGAGGAACAAATAGGTGATATACAAGAAAACATTATGGAAAATAATGAAGGTGAAAAGAAAGGAAAAGAGAACTAGTAGATCACAAAAATAGACAGGGAACTCAGTAATCCTGTAAAGTTCACTAATATCTGGATCATAGACCTCCCACAAAAGGAAGAGTAGGAAAAGGTGGCAGAAAGCTTATTTGAACAAATTATAACTGAGAACTTCCCTAATATGGGGAAGAAAAGAGGCAGTCAAGTCCAAGAGGCACAGAGAACTCCCTTCAAAATCAAGAAAAACGGGTCAATACCAAGACATATCAGCAAACCTTGCAAAATACAAAAATAGATACTTTGGAAGCAGCTAGGGACAAAAGGTCCTTAATCTACAAGGGTAGACACATAGGGTAGCAGCAGACCTGTCCACAGAATCTTGGCAGGCCAGAGAGGAGTGGCATGATATACCTAACATGTTAAATGGGAAAAACATGCAGCCAAGAATACTTTATACAGCAAGGCTGTCATTTAGATCAGAAGGAATGATAAAGAGTTTCTAGAAAAGCAAAAACTACAAGAGTGTGTGAACACCAAACCAGCTCTGCAAGAAATATTAAAGGGGACCCTTTGAGTGAGAAAGAGAGACCAAAAGCAAAAAAGACTAGAAAGGAACAAAGACAATCTACAGGAACAGCAACATTACAGATACTACAATGGCACTAAATTCATATCTATCAATAATTACTCTGAGTGTAAATGGACTAAATGCTCTAATTAAAAGATATAGGGTATCTGAATAGATTAAAAAACAAGACCCATCTATATGCTGCCCATAACAGACTCATTTTAGACCCAAAGTCACCTGCAGATTGAAAGTGAGGGGATGGAGATTCATCTATCATGCTAATGGACATGAAAAAAGAAATCCAGAGTAGTCATACTTATATCATACAAACTAGATCTTAAATCAAAGACTGTAACAAGAGATGAAGGGCACTATGTCATAATAAAAGGGACTATCCGACAAGATGATGTAACAATTGTAAATATTTATGGCCAAAAATTAAAAGAGCCAAATATAAAAATCAATTAACAGCAAAATAAAGAAACTCCTTGATAATAATAATAGTAGGGAATGTTAACACTCCACTGACAATGATTGACAGATCATCTAAGCTGATCAACAAGGAAACAATGGCTTTTAATGACACTGGACCAGATGGACTTAACAGACATATTCAAAACATTTCACCCTAAAGCAGTAGAATACATTTTTTTCAAGTGCACATGGAACATTCTCCAGAAAAGTTCACATTCTGGGTCACAAATCAAGCCTCAACAACTAAAAAAAGCTTGAGGCCTACCACGCATATTTTCGGCCAACACTATGAAACTTGAAGTCAACCACAAGAAAAATGTGGAAAGACCACAAATCCATGGAGACTAAAGAACATCCTACTAAAGAATGAATCAGTCAAGAAGGAAATTAAAAAACAAATAAAGTTGCATGGAAGCAAATGAAAATGAAACCATGACAGTCCGAAACCTTTGGGATGCATCAAATCAGTCATAAGAGGGACGTGTATAGCACTACAGGCCTTACTCTAGAAGTAAGAAAAGTCTCAAATTCACAACCTAACCTTATACCTAAAGGGAGCTGGAAAAAAGAACAACAAATAAAGCCCAAAACTAGCAGAAGAAGGAAAATAATAAAGATTAGAGTAGAAATCAATGATATTGAAATTTTAAAAATAAAAAAAACAGTCAGGGCACCTGGTGGCTCAGTCAGTGAGCATCTGACTTTGCTTCAGGTCATATCTCATAGTTCACAGGTTCGAGCCCTATGCTGGGCTTTGTGCTGACAGCTCAGAGCCTGGAGCCAGTCTTCAGATTCTGTGTCTCCCTCTCACTCTGCCCACCCCCAACAACCACTGTCTCTCTCTGTCTCTGTCTCTCTCTCTCTCTCTCTTTCTCTCTCTCTCTCAAAAATAAATAAAAACATTAAAAAAATAAACAAATAGAGGTCTCTCTGTTGCCCTTAAATGTTTTCAGTTTTCTTTTGCCTGCAGCTTTTCTTTGTGCCACTTCCTTTGTCCCCTTTCCAACCTTGGTTTGCAGAACAGGATTCTCACCTCTCCACTTACCCCTCAGACTCTTCAGAAAATATACCTCTTGACACTCAGCAACTCACCATTCTCTCTTATTTCTGCTTCTCCTCCTAATTCCCTCCTTCTTGACTTGGTCACTTCGTGACCTCATCCTTTTCCAAAGGACCAGCTCGATCCATACACAATTCTTCTCTTTACTGATACCTCCTATCATATGCCCCCCAGGAGCAAAAGAAGTACAAACACCCTCTGCCCACAGTGTGTATTCATGCTCTGACATCTGACACAACCTTCTCCAAGGCCAGCCTTCCAACACCTCAGGGCTTCCGCAAGATTGGGCACTGACTGATTTGTACATGATCCTCATCCATGCTGGACTTCGATCGAAGTGGCTAAGATGTGTGTGTATCAAAACAGCCCTTCATACAGTGAGGTTCTGGGGTTCTGAGATTAGAAGTCACAGGACATCCACTCATGCCACGAAGCTTCTTTCCTCTGGCAAGTAGGGTAGGCTCAGCTGGTGAAGGACCACAATGAGCCAGAAGGCAATCACTGATAGAGTTGATGCCTTCAGGGACAAAGAGAGCAGAGACCAGCACCAAACTCTCAGCCCAGCTGGGAAATTTTACCAAGAAGCCATTCATAGAAGAAAGCACTGCTGGCAGTCCAGACTCCTGGGTTTACACCAGCTTCCTTCAGGTGGTATCTATGTGATGTCTACAAAGTTCTTAAAGTAAATGAATGGATGGGTGGATGGATGGATCGATGGACAGACAGACAGATGATAAAGTTCTTTAAACTCTCAGAGATCATAGATAGATAGAGTTCTCTGACCTCTCAGAGACTCAATGTCTAAACTGTGGCAAGAAGATTCTACCTGCCTTAAAGACAGATCCCAGCCCCAGCCCGTCCCAAGAGAACTTCAGTTCCCATCCTCTGTGTTGCCTTCAATTCTTCTGAGAAAGGAAATCCATCTTCCAAATCCACAATCCCTTACAGTCAGTGGCCCTCTTCTCGCAGAACATTTTCAAAATAAAATTTTCAAATTTCCACACTAAACAGTCATTGTGCTATGTGACCATCTGCCCCCAGTAAATTATGAATTTCCTGGAGGCGTAGATTATATCTCACTCACCACTCCATCTCCGGTGCCAAATGAAGCACCTGCCAAGAGACAGCATTCAGTGAATATACAGGAGAAGGGGGGGAACATGGCTATGGCTGGTTTAGTCAGTAGAGCATGTGACTCTTGATCTTGGAGTTGGGAGTTCTAGCCCTACATTGGGGGTAGAGAGTACTTTTTTTTTTTTTCAAGTTCCAAAAATGCTTTATTACATACAGAGGGACAGGCAAGAACTCACTCCTTCTTGGCCACTGCTTTCCGCATGGCTGCCAGCATGTTGCTCAGCTCCTCTCTCTTCCTCTTGGCCCGGATGTGCGTCCCCACCCTTTTCTTGATGAACTTGAGAGGGCACTTGTCCTTGGAGACTTTGAGCAGCTCCATGTCTCGGCGCTCATATGGGGCGAATCTGCACACCTCTCAGCTCATGTCCCACACGAACTTGGTATGCTTGGTGAGGCGCCCGTGGCGGCGGCTGTGCCTAGGCTTGCTCACGTTCTTGGTTACCTTGTGGCTCTTGTTGAGGCCCAGGGCCATAGGGTAGCAAAGAGCCATGGCTGCTGATCCTCAATGGCTCCAGCGGCGGAAGCGAGTACTTTTTAAAAGATGGAATTAACAGTGGGTAGAGATATTGCCTAGACCCTAGCCTTTTTAGCACAGTATTTGGTATACTGTAGGCATTCAGAAAATATCAAAAGAATAAAGATCCCCAAGGGCCAAGACCACAGCCTCTCCATCCCTGAATCCCAATACCTAGCACTGTGAATGTCTCGGGAATAGACCAGACCTATATGAGAGCACTTTGTAAAATGCATGCACCTCATTGCCATTCCCTTGTTTCCAAATTGGAATTATAATCAGGACATGCAAAGAAGCACATGCTCACAAAACAAAACTCACCCCAATGTTTGTGGCTCTACTATTCTCACCACAGTTCCTCCTTTTGTATGGAACACAGAGATTTAAATAATGCCAAGAGAGGAGTCAGCTCCTGCAGGTTCCTCAGTTAACCAATCAGAAAGCAGTAAGACTCAACTACCAACCAGAGCTCAAATCTTACAGGAGACTCCAGATGGGATCTGCTCACCCTGTAGCCTTAGACCTGGAAATGCTGAGACTAAGCCACAGAGTCTTGATTTCACCCAATTTAAAACAAGAGTCAAGCAGACTTGCCTCCCAGGTTTTCCTCAATTCTGGCATCTCAGCCTTGAGTTCACCCTGCTTGAGAGATATCAGAGGGGAACTCATCATGATCAAGTGAGAGGAGACTGCTCCCAGAGAGCTATACCTTTCCCCTTCCAATCAGGCAGACAGCCCCCTGGGAAGCAGGACCTGAATCATGAAATCTCCAACTTCCTTGGAGGTAGCATAACTTTGGAATCAACAGGAAATGTAAAAAAATAAATTTACCTAATGTTCCCTGGTACTGACTCTTTATGGGGCTCTAATAGGAAATAATTACATGAAGCTCCAAATATTGAAGGAAAACATGTCTTTCTCTTCTCACAGGTCATCCTGAAGCTGACTTTCTGTGAACATCTATCAGAAAGAATATATTCCATATTGAAATATTCAGTTTAAAAATCTAAGGGGGATAATTTTTTTAATGTGAGTCTATGAATATTTGTCTTAGGAAACACATTTGTTAAAAAAAAAAAAAGTCTGTGGTATAAAACTGTTTGTTCACCTAAACTGCATTTGTTATAAGAGGTCGATTGCATTTCCTAACCTGGGAAAGATCAGCCCATTGGCTATGGGTTAAGAGCCAGTTCTAATCGAGCACACCATTATAAATGATGTACAGATTCATTCAGAAGTAGGAACACATATAGAGTCCTCC
>NC_043710.1:14943928-14946204 GCF_006229205.1 Suricata suricatta | reverse complement strand
GGCAAGGCATGGATCAAATACCTCAGAGCTACAGCCTGTGCAGCATGGAGGGAGAGGGTGTCCTAAGGGTATCATCCAGGTCACACTTGCCTGTGGGTCTCCTGTTTTTCCATCGTTAATCTCAACTGCAACCCTAATCTCTGGCCAAATCCTTTCCTCAGGCTTGTGAGTGAGGATGTGGTAAAAGGTGATTCTTGAGAAGTCTCATACTCTTGTCTTCTAACCATCCATTCGCATGATTTCCAAGGTGCTGAGATGGTTTAAGACATTCTATCTGATTCGGGGGGCTTGGCTCCCCCAGCACCTCACCTGTTGTCAAGGGCTCTGCAGTAGTGCTTATGCTTAGCTTGGGTGTCAATGTAATTTCTCTACTGTACCTACTTTCCTAGCAACTTTAGCTCTTGGATGGCCAGGGTTTTGTTTGTTTGTTTATTTTGTTTTGTTTTGTTCGTTTGTTTGTTTTTGCTTTGGTGGATGGCTGATTTCCTTCCCCTGGCTTTTTACCCTCTATGGATGGACTTTAGAGTAATTGTAAATTACAAAGGAAACTTCCATTGGATTTGATTAAGATTGCATAAATTTGTAGATAAATTTATGGAGAGTTGAATCTTTATGTTGAATTTTATTAGATAACGTGTTTATAAAAATCAGTTTGGATGGCTATGTTTTGTCTCTTATATGTGAGTTTTTTGGTGTTACCTTTGTATTTTTATGGTTTTTCTCTGCATAACTACATATAAAGGGAATATTTTTTAGTAGTGCTTTCTAACTAGTAATTATATTTTGAACTTTCTTATTATTGCTATGGTTTTCAGTTTTTTCTTTTTCTTTTTAAATGTTTAGTTATTTATTTTGAGAGAGAAAGACAGGGAGATAGTGCAAGTGCAGGGGAGGGGCAGGGAGAGAGAGAGAGAGAGAGAGAGAGAGAGAGAGAGAGAGAGAGAGAGAGAGAGAAAGAGAGAGAATTCCAAACAGGCTCTGTGCCCTCCATGGGGCTTGGGCTCACGAATCATGAGTCATGATCGGGGACAAAATCCAGAGTTGGATGGTTAACTAATTGAGCCATCCAGATGTCCCAACTGTGTTTTTCAGTTTTGTTTATGTAGTTTTTTTTCCTAGGTTCACATCTTAGGAGGTTTTGCTTCCAAGAAACAAAAACCCATCAAACTCTTTTAAGCAAAGAGGAGAATTTATTTGAGGAATTAGAAGCATTCCCTGGGATCTAAATGTATGAGGGCTGAATCGGAGATGGAAAGTCAAGGATCACGGACACTCTCTGCATCTCTGAAATGCCATGGTCTACTTTTCTACTATTTTCTTGCTCTTGAATCCTGATTTCTCAGTGTTTTCAGGTTCAGTGACTTTATTTATTCTTAAACATTTTTTCTTAGATGCAAATGATCCCTATTTAATATTTACCACTTGATGTTCTGAAATACATAATGAAATGACCCCTGCAGTTAAGCTGATTCACATGTCCATCTCCTCATGTACGGTGTTTTAAATGAGCACTCCTGTATCTGTTCTCTTAGGAAAGTTCACACGTCAGTGTGTCCTAACCTGATGGTTTCTGACACACGCTGCTCTTTTCCCACTTGTCTGTGTCACTTATTATTGTTTTTTATTTTCTGTTGATTTAGGTCCTTGTTGTTAAGGTACACTTTTACTTTTTCAAAAGATTTATTTCTTGGAAATTTCAGGGCTAAGGGAACATGCAGGGAGGATAAATTTTATAGCAGATAATCAAGATGTTTATATTATTTCTTCCTTACTTCTCCTGGCTCATATATGGTAAAAATATTCTGAATATGGAACCTTAATCTGAAGAATATTGTTTTACATCATATCACATGGTTATCATGAGTGTGTTTTGTGATATGTATTTCTCTGCATAGTCTGAAGAGATAGATGTAAATATGGAAAAGGTCTCCTGTTCCGGGGGTAACTCTTGTTATGGTAAGTTGAAGGCTGGCATGACCAAATGAAGAAAACTGTCCTCAGGACCTTTTGGAAAGAGAAGAGTTAGTGTGAAGTTGTTTCAAGGGGCAGATATGAAGGAAACAAGGAATTTAGGAGCACAGGTGTGTCATGGGGATCCCCCGATAGAAGAGCGTGTCAGTGAAGATAGTAAAAGTGCATGCCATGAACCTGAGTGGCCCCTCAAGTTCACAGCAGCCCGTGGTGAACTAGAAAGAACCCTGGCTGAAGGCTGAAAGCCTGGTTCTGAAGCCCAGAATCCACCATGTCCTGTGTGACCTGGGTAAATAACCATGTCC
>NC_043710.1:14940102-14943828 GCF_006229205.1 Suricata suricatta | reverse complement strand
CAAAACTGGAAATCAAATCAAATATCTACCTACAGGGAAATACATTTTCTTCTGTTGTGGTAGATGTATACAGTGGGATACTATTCACCAAACAAAACAAACTACTGGAACCCACAATAAATCTGTAAAAAACATTACGTTGGATTAAAGAAGCCAGACACAGTAGAGTACAGGCTTTATGATTCTGCTGAGTTTAAGAAGGGGCTAAACTTCCATGATGATAGAAATTAGATCATCAGTTACTTACGGAAAGTGGAGATTGCTTGGAAGAGGTCTTGAAAGAAGCTTCTGGGGTAATGGAAATACTCTACATCTCGGTTCAGACTGAGGTTACACAGTTATATAAATTTGTCAAAATTCACTGGGTTGTACACCTAAGGTCTGAGCGTTTCACTGAATATAAGTTGTATCTCAATTAAAAAGAAAAAAACTAACTGGGATGGGGAACCATAATGGAAGGAACATCTGATCCAGCTGTCAGAATACCTGAGCGTGTGCTCAAGTTCTGTGCCTGATTTATTCAGGAGCAGAGATGGCTGGTGTCCCACAACATTCGTTTTCTCTTTCTCCTACAGTTTTACAAACTCCGAATTTTTATCTGGGCACATTCCCAGCTAGAATAAAAAATTACATTACTCGGCCTCCCATGTGACTTTATTTTTTAATGTTTATTAATTTTTGAGAGAGAGAGAGAGTGACAGAGAGAGAGATGGGGAGGGGCAGAGAAAGAGGGAGACAGAATTTGAACTGTCAGCACAGAACCGGATGCAGGGCTTGAACCCACGAACCGTGAGAACCATAACCTGAGCCAAAGTCAGACACTTAACTGACTGAGCCACCCGGGTGCCCCTGCAACTTCAATAAAGGGATATGATGCACATACTCTGTCCCTTTCTCTCTCCCGATGCCAGGAAAGCTGTCATTATTGCTACATCTGCTGCGCCATCTTGGGCTGCGGGATGACTCCAGGATGGAGAAACAAGAGAAATCATTTCCATCCTGAACTGAAATAAATCCTAATCTAAATGACGTTTCAAACTCCAAAAATGTACACTGGGAATGATTTGGGTTTCACTGACCCCAGAGCATTACTATGAGACTCTGATGAAATAATTGATGTGAAAGGGCTGTGAATTACACACAAGATGTTGTGCAAATATTAAATATATCAATTGCTCTACTAATCACACCAAATATGGCTTTGGGACATTTTCATGCATTTGAAAAGTTGCTATATTTTCATGGCAAGTAATAGATTATTAACATCCCTCTATATTGCAATTAAAAGTAATAAACAAGAAAGAGCTTCTCTGGCTCCAAATTCTCTCACATCTAGCCCAAACCTTTCTAATATGATACAGAGAGATAATGTTGACACCACTTTGATATCTTTTATCCACTCGGTAGTTATTGAGTGACTATCCTCTGTCATTCATCACGCTACGTACTAACGCAGAGTAAATTTCCTAAAATCTTTTCACCATCTAGAAGTTTGCCAGTAACTGAATTACCAACAGTTAATTCAGAAAATTAACCAATTCAAAGATTTAGGTATTAGGAAAATGACCAATTCACTGAACTACTAATTCTTCAAAGACATGCTTCACCTCTGATCTACTCTACTGCTTTTACTATTACTTAAGCCTCAGGAAATCTGGGAGTACTTGAGTGGCTCAGTCAGTTGAGCATCTGACTCCTGATTTTGGCTCAGATCATAATCTCATGGTCCCAAGTCAAGCTCCGTGCTGTCTCCCTCTCTCCCTGTCCTTCTCCGGCTCATGCTCTCTTTCTCACTCTCTCTCAAAATAAATAAATAAACTTTAAAAAAAGAGCAGCATCAGCCTTGGAAAATCTGAATTGTAAAACACAAAAATCAACATGCAAGGAATCTAGATCAACAAATCCATAAAACAGAAGGGAGAAATTGAGTTATGGCAAACTGGCAAAAATGTACAGACACTATTTCCAAATAGTTCAAATCAAGAGTAAAGCCTCCAAGGCAGCAGGGAAGGACGTGTCCATGCCCATGCTCACCAAAGTAAAGAATGTGCGGTAAGCATGACTTTTCTGCTCTTCTTGGATATGTGTATTTGCCATTCAACGCTAGTGAGCTTCTGCTGAAACCGAATAACCACAAATCCTCAGGAGTGTGCAACAGTGAGCATTATTCCCACATTAGTGCAGTGTGTCTGCAGGCTGGCTGGGGCAGCTCTGTGTCAGGCTGGAATTTAGTGAGGGGGGGAGGGGGTGTGAAGTTCTCCACGTGTGTCATTCTACAGCCCAGATGATGGGGACATCATCTCATGATGGCAACAGGGACACATGAGGCAAGACACAATGAGGCCCCTTAAGTTTCAGGCTCTAACCGGCATGCTGTCATTTCAGTTCATATTCTAGCAGCCAAAGCAAGTGATATGGCTCAGGCCAAAGTCAAGAGATAGACAAGTAGATTCCACACGTAGAGGAAACAGCTTCAAAATCGCATGGAAAAGGGCATAGACACAAGAAGGAATAAAACAGTGGGGTGAAATATTCAACCCAGAACAGGAAAGCTTGGCTAACACAGGTGAAAACCTCCCCTCATCTGCTCCCTGTACCTACATCCCTTTCTCAAGAAGGTAAACCAAAAATGAAGAAATGTAGCAAAGTCAGTTGACTAGACTGAAAACCTAGTTAGTTAGAAGAGAAAAACAAACATACATTAAATGCTTGATATTTATTATTTCCAAAAAAGCTGACATTCCAAAAACACAAAAATCCCCCCCAAATATATTGCTCACTTCTGGCTTCAGCAAAATCTAAGTGCCATGAACTTTATAAACCCTTAATAGAAATATATGTCTGATTAATCAAAAGTTCAGTGTTAGCAAATTGCTGCTGGGGGAATAAACCAATTGTCAATTAGTGAATTAGCAAACTTTTAGCAAATTGCTGCTTGGTGACTCTACTCGCAGTGAATTTGGCCCAGAACTCTGGGTGTTGGACTATATATGAAAACAAGACTCATTCCCATCATCAAGAACTGCAGGGCAGTTTGGTTTCTTTTTTTTTTTTTTTTTTTACAATCATATAACATATTTTGTGAAAAATAATTATGACAAAATAATAATTAATGCAGATGGAAAAAATTAATGAAAAATGGCATTGTTTGAGTTTTGCAAATCCCGTTAATATTTGGCTTAAGGGATACAGCTGAATTCTCATACTGGCTTGTGTTTTCAATCTGCTGGGCAAGCTGTGTTTGTTGAAGCATATGGATAAAATTCAGCCTTGCAATGACATGGACTTGGAAGAAAAAGGATAATGCAAGATGTTAGATTAAAAAATGTTTTGACACCTCAGTACATATCCCAAACACTGAAATCTCCTATCAAATGTTTCTTCCACACATAAAAATAGGATTTTTTTTTACTAAGAGTACTCATCTCAGCATATATAGACCTTAAATGATATGGTTTGGTTTCTATTCACAACCCTCAGGCACTCACAGCCCAGGCTTCATTCCTACATCCTCTACAGGGAAATTAAAGCAGATGCATTCACAGGAAAACTGTTACCTAATGGAAAAGGTTTCCTGCACTTGACCCACGCGTGCATGCCAAGGACGCTGGATTGCAGAGAGCTTCGGTCACATGCCTGAGGCTGAGCTACCAAGTGATTGACCTGGATTTTGGTCAGTCACTCTGGCACCAATCCAAATCCATCCACTATGTCCAGGTGCACCAA
>NC_043710.1:14937658-14940002 GCF_006229205.1 Suricata suricatta | reverse complement strand
GCAATGGTCTCATTGTCCTGACGGTCAATGTCAGTAAGAGCCTGCATTCCCCCATGTACTTCTTCCTTAGCTACCTGTCCCTGGTGGAGATCACTTACTCCTCTACGGTTGTCCCTAAATTCATCACAGACTTACTTGCCACGATTAAAACCATCTCCCTGGAGGGCTGTGTGGCTCAGATATTCTTCTTCCACTTCTTTGGAGTTACTGAGACCTTCCTGCTGGCAGTCATGGCCTATGACCGCTATGTGGCCATCTGCAGACCCCTTCACTACACAACCATCATGAGGCGGTCTCTGTGTCGCCTTCTGGTGGCTGGATCCTGGCTTGGGGGCTTTTTTCACTCCATGATCCAGATTATCATCACTCTCCAGTTGTCTTTCTGTGGCCCCAATGTGATTGACCACTACTTCTGTGACCTCCATCCCTTATTCAAACTTTCTTGCACTGACACTTCTGTGGAGGGGGTTATTGTGTTGGCCAACAGTGGATTATTTTCTATCTTCTCCTTCCTCCTCCTGGTGTCCTCCTATATTGTCATCCTGTTCCACTTGCGGAACCATTCTGCAGAGGGGAGGCGCAAAGCCCTCTCCACCTGTGCCTCTCACATCACCGTGGTCCTCTTGTTCTTTGGTCCTGCCATCTTCCTCTACATGCGGCCCCCCTCCACCTTCACTGAGGACAAGTTGGTGGCGGTGTTCTACACGGTTGTCACCCCCATGCTGAACCCCATCATCTACACACTCAGAAATGCAGAGGTGAAGAATGCCATAAGGAAGCTGTGGGGGAAGAGCATGAACTGAAGGATGGACTGAAAATGAAAACACGAAAAAATTATCATGTATAGGTGGTGACCAAAAATGCATTCAGATTTTAGTCAACTTAGGAATTGAGGAAAAGTTACCTGTTCATATTTTTTTCTTGTATTTAGATGATCCCCTTATATTCCATTGTACTAATCACAGCTGCACTAACTTATTGCTGTTTGTAGTTTGGAGAATGATTTGGAGAAGAGCTGCATCTTTCCTCTTCTTGTTTTGTCCATAGACTGTGAATTCCCATCATATTGTTTTCTACCTGTGCACCCTTGGGATCATTCACTTTGCCTCTGGTGTTAGCATGGTGTGGGAGGTGGAGACCGAAGTTTACGTTTTGTACTGTCCTTCTCGGCTAAAGTTGTGAGAGTCCCAAGAAGGCTTTTATACTTCATCTGGTTCCTCTACTTTATTTACCTGATTCTGTTGCCTGAAATTCCACATTTGGAGATTTATTTCACAGGAGTAAGATATTGTTAGAATGGAAATGTCTTTTGGGTATGAAATACAATGAAGGTATCATTAACCATTAACTTGGACAATTTTAGAAGACCTTTTATTTTCTAGACAGTTACTATCTGGGCACTGAGGTGTTGGCTGAAGCCAAATCCAGCTCATTGCCTGTTCTTGTACATGGTTTTTATACTTAAAAAAACCAAAGTAGAAAAATATTTGATGTTACATGAATGTTTTGTGAGTGTAAAATTTTAGTGTCCATAAATACGGTATTGGACTACGGTCATGCCAATTATCCTACTTTTTCTCTGTGGTGGCCTTTGCGGTATGGTAGCACAGTTGAGTAGTTGTCATGGAGACTGTGTGGTCAGCAAGGCCTAAAATATGTCACCGTTTTCTGAAATAGTTTGGCGCTCCTGGCTTACATCATGTTACGTTTATTGCCTACTCGGCAAAAAGTTTGGGGGCCAGCAGTTCTAGGGTTGTTTTGTTAATTCTGTGATGCCAGAGCACCTGGTCTGTGTGTCTTGAATTCTCTTGACTGTGCCTCTGCCCATGGCCACAGCACATCTAGGTATTATGTGCTCATATGAGGGGGAGCAGGGGCTCTCATTTTATTTGGGAAATATTTCCTAGAGACCCCTCAGAACAACTCATATTCATACTTTTATTGACCAGAACAGAAAATTTTCTTATTTCTTCCCACATGTCCATACCTAGATGTGAGGGAGGCTGGGATAGTGAATAGTGGTAAAGGGGAATGGGATGATGTTACCAGTTTAGATTAGGCACTGTGTTTCTCCTGGGCTGGGCATCTCGGTGCTTGGACAGGGTCAGGGTTGTCATTAGGAAGAGATGTCTGCCACAGGGAGTTTTGGTGCACCTGGACATAGTGGATGGATTTGGATTGGTGCCAGAGTGACTGACCAAAATCCAGGTCAATCACTTGGTAGCTCAGCCTCAGGCATGTGACCGAAGCTCTCTGCAATCCAGCGTCCTTGGCATGCACGCGTGGGTCAAGTGCAGGAAACCTTTTCCATTAGGTAACAGTTTTCCTGTGAATGCATCTGCTT
>NC_043710.1:14936454-14937558 GCF_006229205.1 Suricata suricatta | reverse complement strand
AAGAAGTGGAAGAAGAATATCTGAGCCACACAGCCCTCCAGGGAGATGGTTTTAATCGTGGCAAGTAAGTCTGTGATGAATTTAGGGACAACCGTAGAGGAGTAAGTGATCTCCACCAGGGACAGGTAGCTAAGGAAGAAGTACATGGGGGAATGCAGGCTCTTACTGACATTGACCGTCAGGACAATGAGACCATTGCCCACCACTGTGGCCAGGTACACGAGAAGAAACACCACAAAGCATGCCCTCTGCACCTCTGGATCCTGGAAAAGACCGACGATAATTAACTCAGTCACGTTATTTGTACTTGCCATGGAATCTAATCAGGTGTCTGGACATGAGGTAATGAGAAACCTGCAGAAAAATAAATCCAAATGGTAAGCAATTCACCTCATTTATAGCACGTCAGACAGCATAAACAGTTTGCAATACACTAATCACCAACCCATTTATTTAGTCCGTCTGTACTCACTCAGCATTAAAGATGAGCAATCTCCAATCAATACATATCTTACCCTTACATAATTTATCCAAGTTGTGAGCTTAATCAGCTCATGTGCTTTCCATTAAGAAGGTGTTTGTTATCCTTTAATAAGATCAGTTATCTACTTGCATGAGGAGACAATTAATTTATAAATGATATGAGGAGATATAAATGCTATATTTTTATTATAATATATAGTATATTTAGAGTGGCACTTATATAAAATTAGTCATTATTACAGTAATGCTTTAAGCAGTCAATACTCATATAACCAGGTTTTAATACTGTTTTTTTGAAATATAAATTACTATAACATTTGGAAAAGCAATTTGGCAATATGAGCCAAGTATCTTAAATTATTCATATTCTTTTACCTGGCAATTTTTTTTTCCATAATATTTTATGATGCAGCTTCCTAGATTGACCCAATTAATGTCCTAGGTCCGGAACATTCCCTTATACAGAGGATGAGTGCTGAGCTATTGCTCAGCTCCAGACATAGAAATTACCACCAGCAATATGGAGGTCTTTTCTGACTGAGATTAGAGTAGTTTCAAACGGGCAGTTAGAATGAACAACTACTGACACTTAAAGCATCTGTGAAGATGGGAATTGAGAGA
>NC_043710.1:14915041-14936354 GCF_006229205.1 Suricata suricatta | reverse complement strand
GGAGGACTCTATATGTGTTCCTACTTCTGAATGAATCTGTACATCATTTATAATGGTGTGCTCGATTAGAACTGGCTCTTAACCCATAGCCAATGGGCTGATCTTTCCCAGGTTAGGAAATGCAATCGACCTCTTATAACAAATGCAGTTTAGGTGAACAAACAGTTTTATACCACAAACTTTTTTTTTTAACAAATGTGTTTCCTAAGACAAATATTCATAGACTCACATTAAAAAAATTATCTCCCTTAGATTTTTAAACTAAATATTTCAATATGGAATATATTCTTTCTGATAGACGTTCGCAGAAAGTCAACTTCAGGATGACCTGTGAGAAGAGAAAGACATGTTTTCCTTCAATATTTGGAGCTTCATGTAATTATTTCCTATTAGAGCCCCATAAAGAGTCAGTACCAGGGAACATTAGGTAAATTTATTTTTTTACATTTCCTGTTGATTCCAAAGTTATGCTACCTCCAAGGAAGTTGGAGATTTCATGATTCAGGTCCTGCTTCCAGGGGGCTGTCTGCCTGATTGGAAGGGGAAAGGTATAGCTCTCTGGGAGCAGTCTCCCAGAGAGACTTGATCATGATGAGTTCCCCTCTGATATCTCTCAAGCAGGGTGAACTTAAGGCTGAGATGCCAGATTGAGGAAAACCTGGGAGGCAAGTCTGCTTGACTCTTGTTTTAAATTGGGTGGAATCCAGACTGTGTCTTAGTCTCAGCATTTCCATGTCTGAGGCTGCAGGGTGAGCAGATCCTGTCTGGAGTCTCCTGTAAGATATGAGCTCTGGTTGGTAGTTGAGTCTTACTGCTTTCTGATTGGCTAACTGAGGAACCTGCAGGAGCTGACTCTTCCCTGAGCATTATTTAAATCTCTGTGTTCCATACAAAAGGAGGAACTGTGGTGAGAATAGTAGAGCCACAAACATTAGGGTGAGTTTTGTTTTGTGAGCATGTGCTTCTTTGCATGTCCTGATTATAATTCCAATTTGGAAGCAAGGGAATGGCAATGAGGTGCATGCATTTTACAAAGTGCTCTCATATAGGTCTGGTCTTTTCCTGAGGCAATCACAGTGCTAGGTATTGGGATTCAGGGATGGAGAAGCTGTGGTCTTGGCCCTTGGGGATCTTTATTCTTTTGATATTTTCTGAATACCTACAGTGTTCCAAATACTGTGCTAAAAAGGCTAAGATCTAGGCAATATCTCTACCCACTGTTAATTCCATCTTTTAAAAAGTACTCTCTACCCCCAGTATAGGGCTAGAACTCCCAACTCCAAGATCAAGAGTCACATGCTCTACTGACTAAACCAGCCATGTTCCCCCCTTCTCCTGTATATTCACTGAATGCTGTCTCTTGGCAGGTGCTTCATTTGGCACCGGAGATGGAGTGGTGAGTGAGATATAATCTACGCCTCCAGGAAATTTACAATTTACTGGGGGCAGGTGGTCCCATAGAACAATGACTGTTTAGTGTGGAAATTTGAAAATTTTATTTTGAAAATGTTCTGCGAGACGAGGGCCACTGACTGTAAGGGATTGTGGATTTGGAAAATGGATTTCCTTTCTCAGAAGAATTGAAGGCAACACAGAGGATGGGAACTGAAGTTCTCTTGGGACGGGCTGGGGCTGGGATCCGTCTCTAAGCAAGGTAGGATCTTCTTGCCACAGTTTAGATATTGAGTCTCTGAGAGGTCAGAGAACTCTATCTATCTATGATCTCTGAGAGTTTAAAGAACTCTATCATCTGTCTGTCTGTCCATCGATCCATCCATCCACCCATCCATCCATTTACTTTAAGAACTTTGTAGACATCACATAGATACCACCTGAAGGAAGCTGGTGTAAACCCAGGAGTCTGGACTGCCAGCAGTGCTTTCTTCTATGAATGGCTTCTTGGTAAAATCCCCAGCTGGGCTGAGAGTTTGGTGCTGGTCTCTGCTCTCTTTGTCCCTGAAGGCATCAACTCTATCAGTGATTGCCTTCTGGCTCAGGGTGGTCCTTCACCAGCTGAGCCTACCCTACTTGCCAGAGGAAGGAAGCTTCGTGGCATGAGTGGATGTCCTGTGACTTCTAATCTCAGAACCCCAGAACCTCACTGTATGAAGGGCTGTTTTGATACACACACATCTTAGCCACTTTGAACGAAGTCCAGCATGGATGAGGATCGTATGCAAATCAGTCAGTGCCCAATCTTGCGGAAGCCCTGAGGTGTTGGAAGGCTGGCCTTGGAGAAGGTTGTGTCAGATGTCAGAGCATGAATACACACTGTGCCAGAGGGTGTTTGTACTTCTTTTGCGTCTGTGGGGCACATGATAGGAGGTATCAGTAAAGAGAAGAATTGTGTATGGATTGAGCTGGTCCTTTGGAAAAGGATGAGGTCACGAAGTGACCAAGTCAAGAAGGAGGGAATTAGGAGGAGAAGCAGAAATAAGAGAATGGTGAGTTGCTAAGTGTCAAGAGGTATATTTCCTGAGGAGTCCGAGGGACAAGTGGAGAGGTGAGAATCCTGTTCTATAAACCAAGGTTGGAAAGGGGACAAAAGAAAGTGGCACAAAGAAAAGACTCAGGCAAAAGAAAACTGAAAGCATTTAAGGGTATCAGAGATACCTTTAAAATAGAGACAGCAACAGTATCTTTGCTGCCATCATCATGTGTGGGGACACTCATCTCCTAACTGGTGCCACCTCCTCTGGTCTGCTCCCATTAGTCCAACCTCCATATAAAAGGGATTTTGCTTTCCAGCTGTTGAACAATCCTGTAGATTCCCTTCTTTCTGCAGGATAAACCCCCAAGTGCATAACAGTCTTTCAGAAGCTAGTGCTAGACTCTGTCTCTAGTTTTATCTTTGCTATTCTGCCCTTTACTCCAGCCACAGATGGGTAGATTTTCATGGCTTTGTATGTTCTTCCTTTTTGGAATGTTCTCCCCTTCTTCTATACATAACTAATGTCTACCCATCTTTCAATATCCAGCTCACAGATTTGCAAGGGATTGTTATGTAATTCATGCACTTAATGAAGGAGTCTTTTGTATCATTTCAGATCACCCCACCCAATCTGCCTTCTGTGGCGACTTCATGGCTAGCATACACAACGTGACTGAATTCATTTTTCTAGGACTTTCTCCCAGTCAGGAGGTGCAGAAACTTTGCTTCGTGCTGTTTATGCTTTTGTACACAGCAGTTGTGCTGGGGAACTTCCTCATCGTGCTCACTGTCATGACCAGCAGAAGTCTTGGTTCCCCCATGTACTTCTTCCTCAGCTGCCTGTCCTTGGTGGAGATCTGCTACTCCTCTACTACAGCCCCCAAACTCATCTCAGATTTGCTGGCTGAAAGGAAAGCAATATCACTGTGGGGCTGCATGACACAGCTTTTTTTTATGCACTTCTTTGGTGGCGCTGAGATCTTCCTGCTCACTGTGATGGCCTATGACCGCTATGTGGCCATTTGTAGGCCCCTCAACTACATGACTATCATGAACCAGCAAGTGTGTGCTATCCTGGTGGGAATAGCATGGGTGGGGGGCTTTGTGCATTCTTTTGCCCAAATCCTCCTGATCTTCCACTTGCCCTTCTGTGGCCCCAATGTGATCGACCACTATTTCTGTGACCTGCTTCCCCTGCTCAAACTCGCCTGCTCTGATACCTTCCTCATCAGTCTGCTGATTGTTGCCAATGGAGGGACCTTGTCTGTGATCAGCTTTGTGATCATCGTAGCCTCCTACGTGGTCATTTTACTCCATCTGAGGACTCGAAGCTCTGAGGGGCGGAGTAAGGCCTTCTCCACCTGTGGGTCCCATATCACTGTGGTTACCTTGTTCTTTGGGCCCTGCATCTTCATCTACCTGAGGCCTTCCACCACCTTGTCTGTAGACAAGATGGTGGCTGTGTTCTACACTGTGATCACCCCACTCCTCAACCCTGTCATCTACTCCCTGAGAAATGCTCAAGTGAAGAAGGCCATGAAGAAGCTGTGGATCAGGACAATGAAGCTAGATGAGAAATAGAGGCTGAGTCTTGGTATTGATCCTTGGGTTTAGAATGATGCTGAGTCCAAACTGAAGGGGCATAATGGGATGAAGGAAAGTTCACAGGACTTGTTATTTCTGGAGTAATTCTAATGTTCTCATCTCCAAAAACTGCATTCAAATTACCTGTAAGATAGTTCCTCTTATGGATATATCTATAACTTGATTGCCCATTTTCTGTTAGATGTTTAGATTGTTTCTATTTTTTTATTGCTATAAATAACACTGTGGTAAGTATTCTTGAATGGAATCTTTATACTTCTGAAATTCTGTTAGATTCACTTGCTATAATGAATTTACTGTGTTAAAAGAGATAATGACTTTGATGTATATTGTTAAATTGATTCTTAGAATGATTGTAGGGGCATCTGGGTGGCTCAGTTGGCTGTGTGTCCAAGTCTTGATTTAAGGTCAGATAATGTTCTCACAGTTTGTGAGTTCCAGCGCTAAATGAGGCTCTACATAGTCAGTGAAGAGTCTGCCTGGGATTCTCTCTCTCTCTCTCTCTCTCTCTCTCTCTCTCTCTCTCTCTCTCTGTGCCTATCTTGCTCTCTTGCTTGTGTGCTCTCTTTCTCATTCAAAATAAATAAAATTTAAGTGAGTTGTAATAACCTTTCTTGTGAATGTACTCTTGACAAATTGAACACTGTCATTAAACATTTTCTTGATGGGAAGCAAGATTTTAAATAGTCTCAAAGTATCTCCCCATAAGATACTTATTAATGGCGCAAAAGACCAAACATAACTCCACAGTCAAGAAAACTGGAAGACAATCCCTTGAACATTTACTCAAGTAAACACCAGCATTGAGACTGGAGAGGCACAGGATGACATTGCTGTGGTATTCTTCCCCAAAATAGATGATCTGAGTCTAAACCATTACAAAAGTCAGGCAAACCTCAACCGAAAGTATTCTGCAAAATTAATAGCCTGCATTCTTCAAAATATGAATAAGAGATTAAAGAATTTTTCCAGGTTCCAGATACAAATATAGATAATTAGATGCAACCTATGATCCTTGATTGGATTCTGTCCTGGAGGAAGGTGATTAGTGAGCCCCAGCTGTGTAGAGGGGACAATAGAATTGTATTACAGTTATTTCCTGATTCTGATAATTTTAGTGTGTTTATGTCAGAGAATGTCCTTGGGTTGGGGAATTATTTACTAAGGGATCTAAAGGTAAGTGGATGTTATGTCATCAACTTTGAAACATTTCAGAAAAAAAATCTGTTCACCTACCTATCTAGTGAGAGAATGAATGTAAAGAAAATGTGGCAAAATATGAATATTTGGGGAGTTTTCATTGAGGGTATACAAGAATTCTTTGTATTATTGCAACTTTTTTGTAAATCAAGTTATTTTAAAATATAAGATCAAAATGTTTTGCAAATTAGATAGCTGTGTGTGTGTGTGTGTGTAGGGATTTTTAAAACAATTTTTTAATGTTTATTTTTATTCTGAGAGAGGGAGAAAAAGAGACAGAGTGCACGGGGGAGAGGAGAGAAAACGGAAGAGAGAGAATCCCAAGCATGCTCCACACTGTCAGCACAGAGCCCCATGTGAGATGTGAGATTGTGAAATCAAGAGTTGAACCCTTAACCACCTAACTAACTGAGCCATCCAGGCACCCCTCCCTTAGCACTTTGAGTATACCAGACCACTCTTCCTGGGCCTGGAAGGTCTCTGCTGGGAGAGTCACTGACTCCAAGACTTTGGAGGTCTCTTGTGTGAGAGAATTTTTTTCCTTTTGCTGTTTTTAAAATTCTCTCCATCTTTGCTTTTAAACAGTTGCATTATAATAGTCTTGGAGAAGATCATTTTGCATTGAAATTTTGATCTGTTAGCTTCATGAAGTTGGATGTCCAAACATCTCCTGGGATTTGAGAAATATGCAGCCATTATTTCTTTAAATAAGCTTTCTGCCCCGCTTCTTCTCTTCTCCTCTTGGACTGTGGTAGTTCTAGATTGTTTCTTTTAATGATATCCCACTGTTCACACAGGCTTTCTATACCCTTTTATTTGTTTGTTTATTTATTTATTTATTTTTTCTGTGTTCTCCTTTGGATAAATTCAGAAATCCTTTTACACATAGATTGTTTCTTATGATTGATCGATTCTGATGCCAGTGTTCTCTTGCATTTTTTTTCTCTCCATTTCACTGTAATGCACAGCTGCGTAGTGCCTGTTTGGTTAGCTTGCCTGTGGTAATCATTTCACGAGGTATGTTATGTATTAGAACACCATGTTGTACACCTTGAATACATACAGTTTTTACTTGTCAACCTTACTTCAGTAAAGCTGGAAAAATTAAAATAAACCAAATATTGGTTATCTGTATTAGATTCTAAGCAAACGATGTGTGCGTGTGTGTGTGCATGTGCACACGGGTGTGGTTGTGAGGCAAGGAGGTGTGATGTACGGTAGGGAAGAAGTGTCCTCTCTGTACATCCTTCAGGCCAGTGAAATGCATACACAGGCCACTATTTGTGTCTCCCCATTCCATTTCACCAGCCTTTGTGACTCCCAGACGCCCTCCCCACGTTCCGACTGTAAGCCAGATGTGAATGATATTGAGAGTTTTCAACATTATTTTCTTCTCCAGAAGCTTGTTTGTTTGTTGGTTGGATTTTAGTGAGAGTTTGAGAAAGGCTGAGCCAATGACAGTAGCCAATTCCCTTTAGTATGCAACTAATAGGAAGTTACTGATGTATATGCAGGACTTAAAGAATGATGATTTCTGGAACTTTAAAATAAAGAGTTTGAGTTTTTGTGGTGTTTCAGGTGGATTATGATTACGAGGAAGAGACCATATGTATACCATTGATTCACAATTTGTTTGTGCTAAGATACAGAATTTGATGAAGCAGCCTTACTACACAGAGCAGAAGTAGATGGGGGGGGGCATTTCCTACTTTGGTTTCCCACTGGCCTGTTTGTTTCTTAATGGGGCACCATGGCTGGTGACATATTCTATTTGGGCAGGAAATGTTACATCTAGACATTTGACACAGATGGACAGTTTATTAGTTGTGTAGTTTTATTGTAGTTAGTTTCTCCTAATCTTCCTGAGCCTCAGTTACCTAGTCTGTTGAATGGCAAGGGTAGCTATTACAGCAGAGTGTTACTTTGACTATCTGTGAGGTGTTAGAATGAAAGGTTGAAAGACACAATACTGCCCAATGCAAGTGTGATGTGTTGTTCCTGGGAGGCTAGGATTAGCGGTTAGGGAGCCCTAGTCTTCCTGAAGCCCTTGCACATGAAAATCATATACTGACAATTTGTGGTAAAACACTTCGAGATTTAAGAATGAGCAGTTGGAAGACTCTTGTACTCTGAGGCAGAAAGGAGCTGGGTTAGCTATGCTACCAATAACTGCACAATAGTTTTCCCTCTTTGGCTGTCTTCCCACCTTTAAAGTAAATAATATGGACCAGGTGATCTGGAAGGCCGTTCCATGTCTAGTGCTCTCTGATCAGATGACCTGTTGGAGTATGTGTGAAGTGGTCTGGGTCCACTGGGTTAAAGTCTCCCTGGAACTCACTGGCATTGTTGGTGCCACCCAAGAGGGCTTGAGGAAGTCTGTGGTAGGGACAAAGGGATATTGTTGATACGGAGTTCTTCTCTGTCATTTGCTTGAAGATGCAGAGGGAAACCTCTAGGGGGCAGGACAAGAGGGGGTTAATCATGTAGGGCAAATAGAAGTACCAACCTTATAATTGGATTAATTAGAGCTATGGTCCTTAACCTCCGAAGGAAACAATTGGGAAGTTGACTTTTGCTCTTCTCAGAGACTCCCCAGACAGGAGATGCTAAAAAGTTCAGGGAATTCAATTCTCTGGTGGCAGTCTACATCTCCTACACCTTAAATGCTCCCAGCACACAGTTTCCTCAAACCTCATTCTAGTGGGTTTTAGGGTAGACTGGCCCTGTTCCATCCTCCTGTAGCTTTTTTAGTGAGAAAGTTATGAAGTGCTGGGTGTGGCACATATAGGTAATGGCATTGATGGCATCTGGTGAGTCCACAGTGGAATATCAGAATTTAGTAGTGCCTTTACACGTGGAACAGATTCACAGTCAGCTCATACTCTGAACCCTTACCGTGGATGGGCAGACCTTCAGCCAGAGTCTTTCACACACGTTGGCACCGTTCCGTTGTTACTCTGGCGTCCACACACTTCCAAGTATGGGGAGGCTTTCTTAGATTTGCTCAGTCTTTCAGTTGATGGGCAGACCTTAGACATCACCCTGTTAAAGTCTTTTCTGCCTGCTTAAATAACAGGCTGAGAACATCTGCTCTCTAGCATGGCTGAGAACAGATGTTCTAGTGATTCTCGTCAGAGTACTGGTACCATGGCCAATGTGGGGTGGTTTGCAAAGCTAGTGTTTAGTTCACTACTGACTCATGCATTTTTAGAAAGTCTTTTGAAAAATTCACGGAGACTGGCTAACATATTCTCACATCTGGCCTTCTCTTGTAGAAATGAAGGCATTCGCCCCATTTGAGCCTGGATGGAGATTAGGCTCTACAGAAGCCTACATTTTGCTAAGGACCATGTTGAACCAAGATTTCCAAGTTTTAGACAATGAGCGCTAATATACACCTTTTGTTTCTCTGATCAGTTTATCTGTAGAGGTTGTTAGTGAAGCAAATCTGCTTTCCTGGGGTGACTTATGGATGTGAATCAGTCTTCTGACTACAAAATATGAAGAAGATAAAGTTAAGAATCAAGGCAACAAACAGTATTCAAGGTGGGTTCATTCACTTAATCTCTATGAGGGAGGCTTTGGAATTCTTGGCAGAAAGAGACATATTTTTTATAGTAAGTATTGCTACATACCTGGAAGCCTCTGTGCTGTTACAGGACACCCACAGTGATACCTTGGCTTTGACATAGATGTCGTAGCAGATGGAGGATTCAGGGATCAAATAAAAACTCATATTAACATCTGAGTTCCCAGCTATGAACAGGGCGCAACACGGGTCATAGGAGACACTTCAAAAACCTGCAAAGCTTACACTCTCTGTCATGTTGGAGAGATGTGACAGGGGCTTGCAAAATTGCTAGAGCATAATATAACCCTTGGTGACAAAGAGCTGGAGCCAAGATCTCAAGTCACCAAGGCATGTCTGGCACAGGCTTCTTTCTCTGGCAGCCCAGTTTGGCCGACTCTGGAAACATCCTCTCCCTGCCTGGGCTTCTGAGCCCTGCTCAGACTGCACAGAAATGACACCCACAGAAGATGGAGAACTGAGTCGGACCACATCACTGTTCATTTTCTCACTGGTGTAATTTTTTAGATCTTGCTCTTCAGGTTTGCTCTGTGTGTGTTATGAACAGGAATCTCTTCTCTCTGTGTGACCCTCACTCCCATTCTGGAAGCTGGTCGTGGTGGGCAGCAGGGGAGATGTGAGTGAAGCAGGTGTTGGTTAGAAGCCCTGGAGCCCGGTCTAGTCCAAGCTCGGTCTAAAGGGCCGTGTTGTTCTGGGTCCAGATTCCCCTTCTGTGGGGGGAGGATTCCATGAGCTTCCTTCCAAATCAAACAGCTGATGGGCTTAGGGAGGGAGCTAGCAGGAGAGGCCCCACTTGGCTCCTCTGGTGAGGGATATTACTGGAGGAAAAGTGGGAGAAAAGGTTGCTGGAAAAGGCTGGTCCGAGCAATCTTATTTGTCAGAACACACAGAATGGGGCATTCTGTGGTGGGAAAGGTATAATGAGAAATCATGAGGTAAGGCCAATTTATTGTGAAGATTTGAAAAATGGTCACCGAAGTTGTTTATAGGGGCCACTGTGTTTAGGCTTCTCAGTGCATCCCTGTTTAGGATTTCTGAACCACTCAACCTGGAAACGTGCAGTTCCTTGCTGTATGAGAAGAACACATACTCACCTTTTGGATTCTCTTCCTTGCCCCTGCCAGTTAAAGAGTCAGAATTGAAGTCACTTCTCGTCAATGGATTACCGGTCTGATGACCTCTTTGTGAAATCGTCTCTCAGATGTCTTCCATTTATCCTCAGAGTTTTGAAAATGTTAATTTCCTTTTCTTTCTTCCATTGTAAAGACTTAAAATTCTTAACTTCTTAGAGAATAATTTGATGGTGACACTATATACATCTTGCTCTGTTACCTTCAACAACTTTGGAAAGAAAAACAGAACTATTTTTTTTTTTTTGAAAATCTGAAATCTAATGTGGTCTTTACCAATCCTCTGAGAGGAACTCTCTGATACCTGAACTTGGAAGCAGTTGTAGAATCAGAGAGCAATTACCTTCAAATCTAACTTCACAGAGATTATTCGGCTACTAATAGAGCCATTTTTGCCATTGGGTGAAGCTGCCCATCTATGATTCTTGCTCTCTGTGAAAATATCCGAGTGTGAATATTGGCATGCAGCAGGTGGGCATACAGAGGAGCCTGTGGGGAAGGAAGGGCATAACAGTAAGAGGATAGTCTATGCCTCTTTTATTGATATGGAAGCAGGCTCAGAGAGGTTGAGTCACTTGCCAAAGGCCACACAGGTCATATTTGAACTCAGGTCCATAGTTTCAAAATGTAGATGCTACAATCTCTGACTTCTGAAGAGTGACTTCTATTGATTGCCTAACAAGGGTATCATATCTATTTTGCCTTACCCCGTAATGTGGAATGGATTCTCTACAGTAAGTATCAGAGTTTCTCAATTATTCCATATCCTGTGAAACTAACCGGGCTCTCTAAATAGGGTAAGCCAGAAGCTATGGTGGAATTGGGAACAAAGTTGCCGAGGTTCAACCATTGTCCTTGGAGGTGGGTATGGAGAAGAGGAAATGTGAGAGTCATGTGAGTTTATTTAATTAATTAATTAATAGTGGTAAAACATAAAATAAAAATTTACCACCTAAGCCATCGTTTAAGAATACAGTTCCATGGTATTAAAGCACATTCACAGTGTTGTGCCTCCATTGGTTCAACCAGAAGCCCTGCGCCCATAACTCCACATCCCCTCCCCCAACCCCTGGAGACCACCATTCTACTTTCTGTATCTATGAACTTATTACCCTGGGGACCTCGTATAAGTAGACTCACACAGCATTTCTCTTTTTTTTTGTGTGCAAAAAAAAAAAGAAGCCTTATGCCTTTTTTTTGTGACAGGCTTAGCACATCACTTAGCATATTCAGTCCTGTTTCCTTCCGAAGGCCAGTTTCGTAGGCTAGTTGTGAGATGCATAAATCAGCGCCCAGCCTGCTGCAAGTCTGTACAAGCAAAGGTGGGTGTCAAGACCTGACTTGTGAAGCGGCGGCCCTTACTGTGTCCCCATCACACACTGCTCTGACGAGGTGACAAGCATACTCAATTATATTCTGACACTCTTTACACTATCATCATTTGCTTTTGAACTTGAGAGCTCATTCAACTCTCATTCAACCGTGGAGGAAAGATAGTATTATTTCTGTTTTCCAGATGAAATTTACAGGTTCAGAGGAGTTTTCCTATGTGTTTAATGTGTTTAATGTCACACGGCTAGTAAGCAGCCGTGCTAGGATTGCACACAGGTCCTCCACTCCAGGCTCTGTGTTCCTGTCATCTGGTCATAATGCCACAGCTGCTGTCCCACATGTAGAGGGCTGGCCTGGAGGGCTTGTTTCTCCCTGCAGGAATGACCACGGCAAAAGCCATGGTCATGGATCACCTGTGTCTGATCCCGCTCTGTCAGTCTTCAGAGCTCTCCGCAGTGTGTGTCGGGGTCTCTCTAACATGCCTTCGCTTGGAGAGACAGTCCTGGTACCCATCTCAGCATCCTTCCCTGTGTGGACTCGCTGTGCTCTGAGGCCCTCAGTTAGCAAGCTGGGACACTGGGCTGTTAGGGAGCGGGACGGAAGTGACTTTTGAACTGTTTCTTAGCCATTCTGCTGAGGCAGTCTGCAAGCGACTCATACCTCCCTTCTCGATCTCTCCCTTTATGGACAGTGGTTGAACCTGGTGACTGTCCTTTCCCCTTCCAACTTTTTTTTCTTAAAATGCCTGTTGGGCAGCCTGGTTAGTTCCACAGTTTGTGGGATCATTGAGGTTGAGAAGGTCTAGTGCTCACTGTGAAAAATTGGTTCCAGATGAGGGTGGTAAGATTCAAAACTAATCTGAAATCTAAATTATACAACCAGTGTAAAGCCCACTTCAGGAGCATAAGATATAGTGGAAGCTGCTAAGTCTTGAAAGATTCAGATCTCAGATCAGACATGAGCTGTGAGGCCTTCAAGTAGTGACTCAATCTCTGAGGCTCCATTTTCTTCTGTAGAAAAATGTCCTCTCATTTTTGTTGTGAGGATTCACTAGCTAATGTATGTGCCTTGGTTAGAGAAAAACATTTCCAGGCAGCATTATTACTGAATCCTATTTGGGGGGCTGATATCAGGTATTTGATGATGTTGTTTTGTCTACTTGTCTCAAGGAGAACATGTTTTGGAGAAGCTCAAGGAGGAGAATGACAATTGTCCTCAAGGCCCGAGGAGGATGTTTCTAATTTTTGAAGGAGAGTGCTTTGATTTCTTGATTCCAGTCTTCTAGGCTTTAAAATATGGCAACTACAAACAATGTGACTGAACTCATTCTCTTGGGGTTTTCCACCAATCCGGATGTGCAGAAGACCATTTCTGTGATTTTTCTCCTCATGTACATAGCCATTGTGCTGGGTAATGGCCTCATTGTGGTGACAATCGTGGCCAACAAAGGGCTCACCTCCCCCATGTATTTCTTCCTTAGCTACTTGTCCTTTGTGGAGATCTGTTACTGCTCTGTCACAGCCCCCAAGCTCATCCTTGACTCTTTTATCGAAAGGAAAATCATTTCCCTCAAAGGCTGCATCACGCAGATCTTCTTCCTCCATTTCTTTGGTGGCACTGAGATCTTTCTCCTGACAGTGATGGCCTATGACCGCTATGTGGCCATTTGCAAGCCCTTGCACTACACTATCATCATGAACCGGCGTGCATGTGGCTTCCTGGTGGGGACAGCATGGGGTGGGGGCTTGCTGCATTCTGTTGGGCAAACATTTCTTATTTTCCAGCTGCCCTTCTGTGGCCCCAATGTCCTTGACCACTACTTCTGTGATGTCCACCCTGTGCTGAAGCTGGCCTGCTCAGACACCTTCCTCATTGGCGTGCTAATCATCGCCAATGGTGGCTCCATTTCAGTGATCAGCTTCACGGTACTGCTTGCTTCCTACGTGGTCATCCTGCACTCCCTGAGGACCCAGACCTCAGAAGGTCGGTGCAAGGCTCTGTCCACCTGCGCCTCTCATGTTACAGTTGTGGGCCTGTTCTTCATACCCTGTTCCTTTGTCTACATGAGGCCCTGTGTCACCTTCCCTGCAGACAAGATAGTCGCTGTGTTTTACACAGTGGTCACACCTCTCTTAAACCCCATAATTTACTCCTTTAGGAATGCTGAAGTGAAAAATGCCATGAGGAGACTGATGGGGAGGAAAGTGATTTGGGGAGAGAAATAGATGACTTCGGGAAAATAAGAGGAGCAAGGGATGGGAAGTTGGGGCAGATTTCACTCTGCCTCTACCTTTAATTGATGGGCTGGCCTTGGGCCTATCACTTTTTCTTTAAATTTCAGTTTCCTCATCTTTATGGGACTGGATTGAAGGAGACTCTAGAATGAGGTCTGTTAGGGGTTTTCTAATGCTGCACTTCCACATTTGACAGTGACCTTGTGGCAGCATGGATGGTTTTGAGAGAATGAACTCTTCCAGAAAAGTGGGGTCTTTCTGGGAATAACAAAAAGGTTGGTGGAAGAGGAGGGGAGCTGCCTTGGGGATCAGTGGCCATGTGTCTTTTGTGTTGGAAGAGTCTGAACCTTGGATTTGGGGAGGAGGAAGGTAGGGAGAAAAGTAAAAATCACTTAAATACTTAGAAATTCTGTTAACTTGATAAACTAAAGATTTGCCCAGTGGGTTCTGGACAGGCCAACTGACCTAGAAGGGTGTAGTCCACAGAGCAGAAGGCATTTGACTCTTGCCAGCAGATTCACATGAGCTCACATTAGTATTAAGCTCATGTTTTCAAAGAATCAGATGGAACCACAGGAGATTTTAAGTGACTTGAAAGCACTAGACAATGATAACCTACTTGTAGGCACAAGCTTGATTTTTCATGTCAGTAACATTTTAGTGTCTTATTAGACACTTTTTCTGTTCTTTTCTTACACTTCTTTTCTGGTCACACCTGTCTGTTCTTCTTATTCTCTTGTTTTGCCCCTTACACCTTTGGCTGTTTGGCCTATTTATTTTCTCTGTCTTCAGCCTCTTGGCTTCTTGCACTTCTTGGCCATTCCCACTAAGTACCCTGATAACCTGCTCTCCTATACCGCCATATTACCTTGTCATTCTCCAACCATGAGCCCCCCCCACTCCATTCCAGCCTTCATTCTGGAGCTTCCTGTTAATTAATGGCTTAACTGCCCTTGAGTCCACACTATTTGTCCTATGATATTTTAATCCTCTTTCTTTATTGAGTCAGACCATATGCCCACAAACCATAACCCCAACAGTGACCTTCATTCACAGCAGATGATTTCCCCTTTTATGCTTTCAGATTAGTCACTTGGAATTAATTCTCTTATTTTATCTTATTTTCCCTCAGAAATTTTTAGTGACTCCTCATTGCCTTCATAGTCAACCACCAACTCCTTGACACACAACACCTTCAAGGCTTGGCCTTCTCTTAATGCTCTTTACTTATTTTCAGTGACACTTTGGTAGAGCTCAGTGTTTCCTGAACACTCATTGCCTTGTGCCTTCCACCTAAAATAGTTTTCCTTTCTCTACCTGCTGACATTCTACCTACCTTCCAATACCCATCTAAAATGCTGCTACCTCTTGGAAGCTTCCATGATGGTCCTATTCAGATATGTCTCTTGCCTTTTTTTTTTTTGAGTCCCAACAGCACTCAGCTAGAGTCCTTTAAAGCCTTTATGACTTGTATTTTAATGCTCAATCCCTCTCATCCCTGACTGTCACTCTCTTGAGAATATGGCCTGAATTGTAATTACCTTCAAATCTTTTGTAAGTGACATGTAGTAAAACTCAAACATTTAGTTAACTAAATTTCTGGAAGTCATTAGTGCTTCAGATATAAAAATAGTAGTTAAATCTCTCTTTTCAATTAAGTGAGATAGCAATATTATATCTTTGAAGACAAATAATGATTCTTGATATTGTTTATGAGAATAAAATTTAGAAATAAACAAGGAACATGAACATATGTGTATATTTTACTATAACCAAGAGATGTCATATATTTTATCTCATTTAACCCTAACACACTCTGGTGAGGTGGAGAGACGGAATCTTGGGAAGATCAATATTTTGATCAAGGGCACATAGCCTGAGTTCAAACCCTGGCCTGCCTGACCTAAGCTTTTCCTCTCTGTGTGCATTCCTCTGCCTCTCTTTAAAGATCATCAGAATAAAACTACATTCCAAGTCTCTGAATTCCAAATCTGAGGGCTGACAATCTCCTTATTGTCAAGTGTTTCCCTCTGGAATCAAAAAACCACATTCCAAGTCTCTGAATTCCAAATCTGAGGGCTGACAATCTCCTTATTGTCAAGTGTTTCCCTCTGGAATCACTTCAGAGTAAATAAAAAGTGTTTTTACAAACTATGTGGCATGAATTGCCTTATGAGTGTTCACAGGTATTTCTGGGTCCATAGAAAACCAGTGCCTGAGATGCCTGATCTGGAAGTAGGAAGATATGATGCGTCAGTCAGCCAAGGCGCCTCTGCTCATCAGGCAAAACATAGGCATTGAGCTGCAAGAGTTACCTAATGCATGGGATCCAAACTCAATACGTTGGCAAAAGAAAGATTTTTTCTAGTGACCTAATGCTGAAAATGGCACCATTCTTGAGAATGCAGATTGGGAAATGAGAAATGGGAGTAAAAAATGATAGGAATTGAGAATTCACATATAAATTTACTAAAATTAAATCTCAGGAGAATGCTGCCCCCCATGTGATACAATGTTCACCTTACCGTGGAAGAAACTGGAGGTCAAAGAGGGCTTTGGTTGATGTTTTGTCTACATGAGTTGTTTATCAACTGTTTCAGGGTCCAGAATTCTTCAGAGGTGAGTTCAGGATCTTCCTGTGTTGGTGTCTTGAACGCCTCTCTGATTTTTGAATATTAAAACAACGTTGTTTTCCTAAGATAAACAAACTCCACTTGGTCATGATCTATTATCTCTTGCATACATTCCTGCATTGGACTTAAATATGCTTTACTGAGGATTTTTTGCATCTATGTTCATGCATGATGTTTACCTGTGATTTTCTTTAAAAAATTTTTTTGATCTGGTTTTGGTGGCAGAGTTATGCTGGTTTCATAAAGAACTTGGAAAGTTTTCTCTTCTAACTTTGAAAACATTTGTGTAAATTTGGTGTTATTTCTCCTTTAAGAATTTGATGAAACTGTGGGCACCTGGATGGCTCAGTTGGTAAGCATCCAGCTTTAACTCAGGTCATGATTTCACGGTTCGTGGGTTCAAGCCCCACGTTGGGCTCTGTGCTGACAGCTAGCTCAGAGCCTGGCATCTGCTTCTAGTTCTGTGTCTCCCTGTCTCTCTGACCCTCCCCTGTTCACGCTGTCTTTCTTTGTCTCTCAAAAAAAAAAAGTTTGATGAAACCAATGAATTCATATTAGCCTGCAACTTTTTGGTGTGTGTAATGTTTGTAAACTGTGAATTCAATTTTTTAAAATAGATATAGGACTATTCAGATTTTCCGTTTCATTTTGGGTCAGTTATATAAATTGTCATTTTTTTTTTTTAGGAATTTGCACTTTTAACCTAAGTTGTAGAATTTGATGACTTTAGATCAACAAATGACATTGATATTAAAACTTAAATAACCTTAGGAGTTAAGGTTATTTAATAATCTCTTATTATCCTTTATTTTCTGCAGAATCTGTGTGCTGACAATTTCCTCCCCCGAATTAAAAATTTGTACTTTCTCTGTTTTTTGTTCTTGTCTTTTTTTTTTCCTTTTTAATTCAGCAGCCTATTTAGGGACTTATTAGTTTTCTTGATATATTCAAAGAATCATTGGCTCTTACCAAAATTTTTTTTCTGTTTTTGTTTTCTATGATTAATATCTATTATATTTCTTATTTGCTTCTACTTTGACTGTATTTAAATATGCTCATTTCTTTTCTCTCACAAGGTATGCACATAGCTCACAGATTTTATACCTTTCCATTAAAAACATTTAATGTTTTTGTTTTTGAGAGAGAAACAGAGAGACAGAGTATGAGTGGGGAGAGACAGAGTGGAAGACACAAAATCTGAAGCAGGTTCCAGGCTCTGAGGTGTTAGAACAGAGCCGGATGCAGGGCTTGAACTCACAAATTGTGAGATCATGACCTGAGCAGAAGTTGGATGCTTACCCAACTGAGCCATGCAGGTGCCCCACAGCTTTAAAATTTTTAATATAAGAATTTAAAGCTGTTAAGTTTCTTTAAGCAATGCTTTTCCTGTGTCCCATAAAATTTCTTACATATTTTCATTATTATTCAGTTAAAATGTATTCTAAGTTTTAAAAGTAAATTTGTCTGTCTTTGATTAATGGATTAAAGTACGTAGTTTATTTTCCAAATAGTTATTTTCTTTCCTTGATATCTTCCTGTTGCTGATTTTTAATTTAATTCCATTGTGAATGACTTCATTATTTTTACATTTATTGAAACTTGTTTCATGGCCTGACATAAGGTCTATCTTGGTGAACATACCATGTATGCTTGAAAGAGTATGTATTCAGTTTTAGGGTGTCATGCTCTACAAATATCAGTTAGGTTAAGGTGGGTCATACGTTGTTCAGATCTATGTTTTTCCTGATTTTTATTTATTTATTTAATTTTAATTATTATTTATTTTATTCTCTAGTTAATAAACACCCAGTATAATCTTGTCTTCAGGAGTAGAACCCAGTGATTCATCTCTTACATATGACACCCAGTGCTTACTTTTGTGTGTGTGTGTGTGTGTGTGTGTGTGTGTTTTATAGAGAGATAGAGAGAAAGAGACCACAAGTGGGGGAAGTGGAGAGAGAGGGAGAGAGAGAGAGAGAGAGAGAAAATCTCGTGCTACACAGGGCTCGATCCCACAACACTGGGATCATGAATTGAGCCAAAATCAAGAGTTGGACATTCAACTGACTGAGCCACCCAGGTGCCCCTGTTTTTACTGATTTTTGAAATTGAATCCTACTCCCACTTGCTGGGGGGTGGTGGAAGTGGTATTAGCATCTCCAAATATTACTGTGGAATTGTGTACTGATTTCTTTAAGCCCAAGCAAGAAAACCTTGCAGATGAGAAAATAGCATACCTGAGATGTTAGGCCACTTGTTAAAGGTTATATGTCCTTCAGGTAGCAAAGACAGTCTTTGAACAAGGCAACTGATTCCTTGGTTCGTGCTTTTACACACCCCTATTACACTGTTGCTTGTCTGTCTTACCCTCCTCACAGGGTAGAAATACTTTTCAAAATGCTATGTAAACATAAGACAAGAGTTAAAGGGCTAGTTTAGGTCAAACTTGTCCCTGTTATTTAAAAAAAAACCAATAGAAAACATAGATCAGTTCATATTTAATACCAGCTATTTATATTTATATATTTATATGTATTATATATAATATTCAATACTTCTCTAAAAAGGTGGCATAAACCATGTCCTGTCTATGGTAACTGCTTAATAACTACTGTTGAATGAATTACTTTAGGATGATTCACCATAAAACTCCAAAGTCAGGATGAAAACAGTGGCTCCCTTGGCTTCTAAAGTTTGTCTGAACCACTAAGTTAATGTGACAAAGGGGATGCTGTCTCGATGGCCCAGTCCTCTAATTGGGATGCAGTGTCCCTGGGGTCTCATTAACACGCCTCAATGTGCTCTTGCCAACCATGAATATGCTACAGTTTCCAAAGTAGAGGTGCTAAAGTGTGGCAATGGCATTGGCTGGGGTGATTCCCTATGAGCTTCCCTGAACCGTCTTTGCTTAAAAGTTGACTGCAGCCTTTCACTCTTCTAGCCAGCCTTCTTGACATCTACTGTTTCATTGAGGAGAGTGGAGCCCACTAAGGTCAGTTGTCATGGAGTCTTGGTCACTGGGCGACCCTCTGGCTGGAATAAACCTGAACTGACCAAGTATCCTTACAGAAAACAGATGTCCTCACAGGCTTTGCTCTATCTGCTTTGTTCTCAATGTCCAGATGACAGTCCTGCTGCACAGTAGCTGAGTATTTCTCAGCTTCTGCTTTCAAATGCACCAAGGGTGAGTTGATATATACATATATTTTTTTCAGATTCTCATGGCATCTCTAGAATCCTTCTCTGTCAGCTGTTTTCTTGTTTACCCTTTAGCTGTTGAGGACATGTATTCTTTGGGTGATCAGATGCCCCCATCCCCCCAGTCAGGAGTGTTGTGTAGTGATTAAGAAGGTAGCTTTGACCCAGGCACCTTGGGTTGCATTGCTGGCTCTCTTTTACTGGTGCCAGAACGTGGCCAAGTCGCTTATTCACTCTAATCCCCGTTTTCCTCATTTGAACAATCACAGTAGTTTCTCAGAGTGCTGTTGGGGTGGTTAAGTGGGATAATGCCTTTAAAGTACTCTGGGGGGAAGCTGGGTGGTTCAGTCAGTTAAACATCCAACCTCGGCTCAGGTCATGATCTCATGGCTTGCGGGTTCGAGCCCCACGTCAAGCTCTGTGCTGACAGCTCAGAGCCTGGAGCCTGTTTCAGATTCTGTGTCTCCCTCTCTGTCTGCCCCTACTGCCTTTCAAAAATAAACATTAAGAAAATTTATAAAGTGCTCTGTATAGGGTCTGGCATACGACCCCGTTTGATAAATGCAGGCACATGTTATACCACCATGGTTACTATTCCCTCTGCTTGTGGGAAGTTCAAGCTCAGAGAATGCATCCACACAAATCTTATTCTATAGAGGCTTGCCATATGAATGCCCAACTCATGGTGCGGGGACTTCTCATAGCATAGGAGAGTGGAGGGGTCAGAATTCACAGAGCTGGCCGGCTTCCCCAGCCTTTCAAATGGGCCCTTGTGGTATGTTGTCCCTGATACCACTTAACTTTTTGGAAATTAGAGCAACTGCAGAGTGTATTTCACTGAGGTGCTGTCTTGGCGCCCCTTTCCCAAAGCTCAGGCCAACCTGACAAGGTGTTCTTCCCTGTAAACGAGCCCTTTGTCACCTGAAGCTTGAAGGACTCTCAAAAGACTTATTTATATTTTAATCTTTTAAAGTAGAAATGGGGGGTGGAGCCAAGATGGCGGAGAGGAAGGGAGCTTTGTAAACTCCCTCCGCACCGTTTTTCGAACTGAGAAGGATATTACGTTCATCTGAGAGAGTGGAAGGAGAAAATACGAACCCCAGAAGGAACAGAACCTCAAGGATACCTGAGTGAGTGGGGGCGAACGGGGGAGATCCGAGGACGGGCCAGCCCGGGACGGGCAGGGGAGGTAAGATCCCAAGCCCAATGTGGCGCAAGTGCCGAGCGCCCGGGAGACAAAGGGAAGAGACAGAGTCAGAACACGCTCATAGAACTCTCTCTGGGGAAGAGGTATAGAACGCTTGGCTGCCCTTGGAGACAGAAACCCACTCCATAGATAACTGCTGGGCAGCGGGCCAAAGAGAAGGAATAGCCCCCATCCCTAAGCCATCTCGGCGGGGAATCAGAGGCGCCTGTGGCTGTGAGATGCGGCTGCTCTGGAGAGGCGCGCCCCGCGGCGGAAGCGGCCCGAGCGACAACTGCGCCGGGTGCGAGCAATTCGAACTTGGTTTTGGGAACGGGACCACGGACCACATTTCCATGGCACACCTCGCCCCCAGCACGGACTGCGGGAATTCCGGGTCCCCACAGGGAAGAAATAAGACACGCACCGACAGGACCCTCAACAAAGAGTCGGTGGTGGGTGGAGGCCCGGGCGCGCACGCTTAGAATGTGGGAGCTCCCAGCACATTTCCAGGAGCGCACGGCTTCTTGAGCTGGGCTATCGGAAACTAAGAGAGACTCGGTTTTTTGCTTTTTGTTTTTTTCCTTTCCCCCATTGCAACCGCGATCCGGACTGGGGGTGGGGACTCCGCAATTGAGTCTGTGAAGGTGCACACTTCACCTCCTGCTGCTCATTTCGCCACGGGCAGGGGCGGAGCCTCTGAGAGCAGACTCCAAGACTTACCCCATCAAACCAAGCCTATCCACCAGAGGGAGCTGCTGCCTGCTTTTTTTTTTTT
>NC_043710.1:14911531-14914941 GCF_006229205.1 Suricata suricatta | reverse complement strand
GAGAGGGATGCAGAACTTGAGAGACTATTGAATGCTGAGAATGACCTGAGGGTTGGGGGAGAGAGGGGAGGGGGGAAGAGAGGTGGTGGTGTTGGTGGAGGGCACTTGAGGGGAAGAGCACTGGGTGTTTTATGGAAAACAATTTGACAATAAAATACTATGGAGAGAAAAAAAAAGTAGAAATGTTTCTAGATTGCATTGCAAATTCCTTTATCTTTCAAGGCAATGTCTCTGGAAACTGGTGAGGGATCATAGTCAGTGTAAGGCATGGCAAATATGAAATGTGGACCTCAGGCAAAACAAGGAGAGGAATTAGCAGTGACGGAAAGCTACTTACTTGCTTTCTAGTTTTTTTTTTTTAACTCCTCAAATACTGATTATTATTATCACATAAATGAATTGTTTTGGTGTGTTTCTACTTTTCCAGCATAGAATCACAGCACTTAATCCAGTGTTATGTCTAGGTGGGGAAATTGAGCACCAGGCAGAGGGAGGCTGTTTTTTGAGCTCACTCCGCCACCAGTGATACAGAGCTGGGGCTGAAACTGAGATCTGTCCTTTGGCTTCTAGATTAGTGCTTTTTTTCATAATGTCATGCTACCTCCTTTGGGCAAATTTAAGTCCAATGTGAATCTCTGAAATTTTTCAGTAGTATGAGGCTAGGGAATGAAGGAGGGTCTAGCACACACTTCACATCCTCACCAACTATGAGGTCCAAGTGTGTGTTGATGGCGTAAGGGTGGCATGGGGGACTCAGTGTGAGAGAGGAGGACACCAGGACAGAAAGGAGTCCTTGGAGGAGGGTCTGAGGTGTTTGAAGATGTTCAGGTTGGAGAAGAGTAGTTGGGGTCGGGAGTTAATGACTGTCTTCCCTGATTTCTAGAGGATCAAGTGGCAGTGTCTTCATGCTGCGTGAGATTCTATCTGGACCCTAAATGTTAAGGAAAATTGTCTAGAGATTTACAAAAAAGTCATTTAGTATAGTACAAATAGGGAATTAACACACAGGCCTATAAGTAGAGAAATGTTAAATTATGGTCCTTTTTTGTAAGGCACTATTAAAAAACATTTTTTGAAGATAATCATCCTGGGTAGTGTTAAGGGAAAAAAGCTGAAAGCTGAATATAGAATTATGGTTACAATTCATTCAGATTTATAAAAAATATTTACATAATTGAAACAACCAAAAGAAATTCACAGTAATATTAGAGAGTTCATTGTATTTTCTCTACTTTCCGAGTATCTCAAATGAGTATAAACTTGGGCACATTATTTAATCTATCCGAGCCTCCGTTTCCTTATTTGTAAAACGGGCAAAGAACAGTAAATACATAAGAATGTTTTGAGGATTAAATAACATAAGCCATGTATTATTTTATTATTTTATAATACAAATCATCAAAGTGAAATACAGATAGTGATGATGATTTTCTCTGGGAGAAATCATCTGGGTCAGAATAGAATCTCTTGAATAGAAGGGAAGAGAGAATAGATTTTCCAGGTCTGCTTTTGGTCTGTGTTGCCACACTATGCATGTTCCAGGGTAGACATGCGTGTGGGACCTCACAGTTTCTAGATAACAAAGTGCTTTCCACAGATGGTATTTTAGCTATGATATAAGGAAGACATGTTAGTTATGACAATATGTGACCTTGAGGAAATAACTGTGAGTTTTATATGCTGCCCATGTAAAATGAAGGAATAAATAAAATGCATTTTCTTTTTTTTGTGTAAACTATTTTTTTTTGAGAGAAGACAGAGTGCAAGTGGGGGAGGGCAGAGATCGAGGGAGACACAGAATCTGAAGCAGGCTTCAGGCTCTGAGCTCTCAGCACGGACTCAAACCCACAAACCATGAGATCATGACCTGAGCTGAAGTCAGAAGCCTGACTGAGCCACCCTGGCACCCCTAAAATGGATTTTCAAAGGTGGTTATGTTGATATGAGATAATATATGCAAGGAGCTAAATCTGAGTCTGGCACATATTAGTGTCAGTTAATATCAGGTCAGTGAAATAAGATGACGGGCAGTTGTAAAGTCCTACACACGTATAGGTTTTTACCATAATGTTTGACATCCATAGCTATTATTTATTTATTCACTTAATGAGAAAAATAACAATTTAGCATCTACCAAGTGCCAGGCATCTTCTAAGCACTTGGGATATATCAGAGAACCAACAGACAATAAGCCCTGCATCATGAAACTCATGGTCTAGTAGAAGAGGCAGGTGGTAAAATATAAATATAATAAGTTATGTGTTTGATAGTAGTATGTGCTATGGGAAGAAGAAAAAGCAGAGCATGGTAAGGGAAATTGGGAGAGTTGAGACATTGCAATTAAAAACATTTTTTGGGGGGATCTGGGTGGCTCGGTCGTTTAAGCGTCCAGCTTCAGGTCAGGTCATGATCTCAGAGTTTGTGGGTTCAAGCCTGGCACCGGGTTCTGTGCTGACAGCTAGCTCAGAGCCTGAACCATGTTTCAGAATCTCTATCTCCCTCTTTCTTTCTGACCTTCCCCTGCTTGCGCTGTCTCTCTCTCTCTCTCTCTCTCTCTCTCTCTCTCTCAAAAACAAATAAAAAATATTAATACAAATTTTTAAATGTTTTTTGTTGTTTAAGAGAGAGAGAGAGAGAGAGAGAGAGAGAGAGAGAGAGAGAGAGAGAGCGAGTGAGTGCTATCAGGCGAGAGGCAGAGAGAGAGGGAGACATAGAATCCAAAACAAGTTCCAGGCTCTGAGCTGTCAGCACAGAGTCTGACACAGGGCTCAAGCCTAGGAACTGTGAGATCATGACCTTAGCCAAAGTCAGACGTTCAACTGACATTGCAGTTTTCAATAGAATGTTCAAATAGCTGCCTTGAGAAAGTGACATGTACAGAGACTTCATGGATGTGAAGGAGTTCACCAATTAATATTTAGGGAAAGAATGTTCTGGGCAGAAGAAAGCCCATAGCAAAGATCCCAAGGTGACAGCATGCCCGATGTGTTTGATGCATATTACAGAGGCCAGTGTTCTTTTTTTTTTCCATAATATTTTATTGTCAAATTGTTTTCCATACAACACCCGGTGCTCTTCCCCGTAAGTGCCCTCCACCATCACCACCACCTCTTTTCTCCCCTCCCCCTTCCTCTTCAACCCTCAGTTCATTCTCAGCATTCAATAGTCTCTCAAGTTTTGCATCCCTCTCTCTCCCCAACTCTTCTCTCCTTCCTCTGCTCCCCCTGGTTCTCCATTAGGTCTCTCTTGTTTTCCTGCTAGACCTATGAGTGCAAACATATGGTTTCTGTCCTTCTCTGCCTGGCTTACTTCACTCAGCATGACACCCTCAAGGTCCATCCACTTTCCTACGAAGGGCCATATGTCATTCCCTCTCATTGCCATGTAGTACTCCATCGTGAATATATACC
>NC_043710.1:14885569-14911431 GCF_006229205.1 Suricata suricatta | reverse complement strand
TCTTTGGAGAAGTGTCTGTTCATATCTTCTGCCCATTTCTTCACTGGATTATTTGTTTTGTGATTGTGAAGTTTGGTGAGTTCCTTGTACATTTTCGATATTAGCCCTTTATCTGATATGTCATTTGCAACTATCTTTTCCCATTCTGTCGGTTGCATATTAGTTTTCTTGACTGTTTCCTTTGCCTTGCAGAAGCTTTTTATCTTGATGAAGTCCCAAGGGTTCAGTTTTGCTTTAATTTCCCTTGCCTTTGAGGATGTGTCAAGTAGGAGATTGCTGCGGTGGAGGTCTAGGAGGTTTTTCCCTACTTTCTCCAAGAGGGTTTTGATGGTTTCCTGTCTCACATTCAGGTCCTTCAGCCATTTTGATCTTATTTTTGTGTATGGTGTAAGAGACTGGTCTAGTTTCATTCTTCTAGATGTTGCTGTCCAGTTTTCCCAGCACCACCTGCTAAAGAGGCAGTCTTTTTTCCATTGGATACTCTTTCCTGCTTTGTCAAAAATTAATTGACCGTACATTTGTGGGCCCAGCTCTGGATTCTCTATTCTATTCCATTGGTCTATGTGTCTGTCTTTGTGCCAATACCATACTGTCTTGATGATGACAGCTTTGTAGTAGAGGCTAAAGTCTGGGATTGTGATGCAGAGGCCAGTGTTCTTGAAAGGAGGGAACAAGGGGGAAAATGGAAGGAGCTGAGGTCAGAGAGGCAGTGGGGATGGGACCATGCAAGACCCTGTGCATGAGAGTTCCTGGGTTTTTCTCTGAGAAAAAGGGCTTGGGGAGAGTGTGCCAGCTGTCAGGAGGAGAGCAGACTAGGGATGGAGAAGAATTAAAGAAACCAGGGAGAGAAGCTGTGAACATGGTAGAAGCAGATTGTCATTACATTGTGAAGATAATAACAAAATGAGTCATAATTGATTAGGTGTGAGACGTGAGAAAAGAAGAATCAAAGATGACTCCAAGATTTTTAGCCTGGCCATTCAGAATGGTATAGACTCATCAACTGAACTAGAAGGTTGTCAGAAGAATATGTTTTGTGGAAGGGGGTGGAGTTCGTTTTTGGACATTTTGTGGTAGACCCAGCAGATATTTATTCATTTCTTTATGTTACAAGCACACACTGAATGAGTACTATGTGAACATATTGTATACTGTGTGAAGGCATACTATGTGCAGATCTTGAACACTATCGAGACACTAGTGGTCAGGAACCTTGCCAGCAAGCAATTCCGTCTACTGGGGAGAGTAAACACGTAAATGAACAATTTGAGCAAAATGTCACAAATGTCATGATGACAGTGTGTCCCAGGAGCAACGGAACACAGAGAAATGGACAGGTATCCTTATCTTTTTAAACTCCATTTGGATGGGGAAGTTTTACCACCTTTATCTCTTCAACCTTGAACCATCTTTCATGCTTTCTATTCATTTTTTTCCTGGAACTTCTTCTTCTTTTTTTTTTTTTTTGAAGAATAGTGGACATACAGTGTTACATTAGCTTTAGGTGTACAACACAGTAAATCACCAATTCTGTATCTGAGACAATGCGCACCGTGTGTGTAGACACCTTATGGTATGATACATTATTATAATATTATGATTATTAATTTTTTATTTGAGTATAGTAGACACAGAGTGTTACATTAGTTTCAGGTGTACAACTTAGTGACTTGACAAGTTTATACATTAAGCTGTGTTCACTGCAAGCATAGCTACTCTCTGTCCCATTACATTGCTATTATAGTATCCTTAACTGTATTCCTTAGGCTCTACTTTTTATTCCTGTGACTTGCTCATTCCATAACTGGAGGCCTGTATCTAATTCTCCCTTTCACCCAGTGTTGCCCAATCTCCCACCCCTTTCCCCTCTGACAACCATTAATTTGTTTTCTGTATTTATAGTTCTAATTCTGCTTTTTAGTTATTTGTTAATTTCGTTTTGGATTCAATTTATGAGTAGAGTCATATGGTTTTTGTCTTTCTTGGTCTAACTTATGCCACTTAGCCTAATACCCTCTAGGTCCAACCACATTGTCTTAAATGGCATGATTTCATCCTTTTTATGGTTGTGTAATATTTTATATATATCATATTTCCTTATCCATTCATCTATTGATGGGCACTTAAGGTTCCTTCCATGTCTTGGCTATTATAAATAATTCTACAGTAAACACAGGGATGCATGTATCTTTTTGAGTTAGTGTTTTCATTTTCCCTGGGTAAATCACCAACGGGAATTATTGTATCAAATGGTATTTCTATTTTTAATTTTTTGAGGAATCCCCATATGGTTTCCACAGTGGCTCTACCAATGTATATTTCCACCCACAGTCCATGAGGATTCCTTTTTCTCCACAGCTTTGCCAACACATACTGTTTCTTATGTTTTTGATTTTAGCTGTTCTAACATGTGTGAGGCAATATCTCCTGGTACTTGTGATTTGCATTTCCCTGATGATTAGTGATGCTGAGCTTCTATTGGCCATCTGTGTGTCTATTGGCCATCTGTGTGTCTTCTTTGGAAAAATGTCTATTCAGGTCCTCTGCTCATTTTTTAATTGGATTGTTTATTTTTTTGGTGTTGATTTGTAGAAGTCCTTTACATATTTTGACTATTAATCCCTTTTTGGATATATGATTTACAAATGTCTTCTTCCATTCAGTAGGGTTTTTGTTTGTTGATAGTTTCTTTCACTGTGCAAATCCTTTTTTTTTTTTAAAGTAGACTTCACACCCAGTGCAGAGCCCAGCATGGGGCTTGAACTCATGACCTCAAGATCAAGACTTGAGCTGACATCTAGATTTGGACGCTCAACTGACTGGGCCATCCAGGTCCCCCAGCAAATGTTTTTTATTTTGATGTAGTCCCACTAATTTATTTCTGCTTTTCTTTCTGTTGCCTTAGGAGACATATCTAGAAAAGTATCAGTGTCAGAGAAATTACTGCCTGTGTACTTTTCTAGAATTTTTATGATTTCAGATCTCAGGTCTAGGTTTTGAATCCACTTAGAATTTATCTTTGTTTATTGTGTTAGAAAGTAGTCCAGTTTCATTCTTTTACACATAGCTGTACAGTTTTCCCAGTATCATTTATTGAAAAGTCTCTCTTTTCTCCATTGTATATTCTTGACTCCTTTGTCATAGGTTAATTGACCATATAAATGTGTATTTATTTCTGGGCTCTCTATTCTGTTCTATTGATCTATGTGTCTATTTCCGTGTCAGTACCATGCTGGTTTGATTACTACACCTTTGTAGTATATTATAGTCTGAAATTGGGATACCTCTGGCTTCATTGTTCTTTCTCAGGGTTGCTCTGGCTTTTCAGGGTCTCTTTTGGTTCCATATAAATTTTAGAAATTATTTGTTCTAGTTTTGTGAAAAATGCATTGGTATTTTGATAGGGATTACAATGAATCTGTAGATTGCTTTGGGTAATATGGACATTTATACCAATATTAATTCTTCCAATCCATGAGCATGGGATATCTCTCCTTTTGTTTTTGTCATCTATGTTTTTTTCACCAGTGTTTTATAGTTTTTAGAGTACAGGTCTTTCACTTCATTGTTTAAGTTTATTCTTAAACGTTGTTTAAGGTATTTTATTCTTTCAGGTACAATTTTCAATGGTATTTTAAAAGTTTCTCTTTCTGCAGCTTTGTTGTTAGTGTATAGAAATGCTACTGATTTCTGGGTATTAATTTTGTATCCTGCCACTTTGCTGAATTTGTTTGTTAATTATAGAGTCTTTTGGTGATGTCTTTAGAATTTACTATGCATTGTACCATGTTGTCTGCAAACAGTGATAGTTTAATTTCTTTATCAATATGGATGCCTCTTATTTCTTTTTCTTGTCTAATTGCTGTGGCTAGGACTTCCCATACTCTATTGGATAAAAGTGGTGTGACTGGATATCTTTGTCTTGTTTCTGACCTTAGAGTTAGGTAAGCTCTCAGTTTTTCACCATTGAATATGATGTTAGTTGTAGGTTTTTCATAAATGGCCTTTATTATATTGAGATATATTCCCTCTATCCCAATTTTGCTGAGTTGTTGTTGCTGGTGTTTTTAATCATGAATAGATGTTGAATTTTGCCAGATGCTTCTCTGTAGTCTATTGAGATGATAATATGATTTTTATCCTTTGTTTTGTTGATGTGGTATATGATGTTGATTGTTTTCCAAATATTGAACCAACTCTGCATCCCAGGAATAAATCACACCTGATTGTGGTGAATGATCTTTTTAATATATTGCCAGGTTTGGTTTGCTGGTATTTTGCATCTGTGTTAATCAGGGCTTTGGGCCTGTAGGGTTTTTTTTGTTTTTGTTTTTGTTTTTTGTGTTTGTCTGGTTTTGTTATCCGGGTAATGTTAGCCTCATAGTATTTGGAAGCTTTCCACCTCTTATATTTTTTGAAACAGTGGGAGAATAGATATTAACTCTTTTTTAAATATTTGGTTGAACTTACCTGTGAATCTACTGATTCTGGACTTTTGCTTTTTGGTAGTTTTTGATTTCCAGTTCAATTTTCTTACTTAGAATTGGTCTATTCCAATTTTTCTATTTCTTCCTGATACAGTTTTGGAAGATTATATGTTTCTAGGAATTTATCAATTTCTTCTGGGTTGTCCAGTTTGTTGGCATATAATTTTTCATAGTATTATCCTACAATCATTTGTATTTCTGTGGTGTCAGTTGTTACTTTTCCTCTCTTCTTTGTGATTTTATTTATTCAGCTCCTTTTTGTTTTTTTTGTTTTTGTTTTTTCTTTTCTTTTTTTGATGAGTGTGTATAAGGGTTTATTGTTTTGTTTATCTTTCAAAGAACCAGCTCTTGGTCTCATTGATCGTTTTCTTTTTTCTTTTCTTTAGTCTCTATGTTATTTATTTCTGCTCTGATTTTCCTTTCTTTTACTCACCTTGGGTTTTATTTGTTCTTATTTTTCTAGTTCCCTTGGATGTAAGGTTAGGTTATTTATTTGAGTTTCTTCTTGTTTCTTGAGGTTAAGCTGGGTTGCTATATACTTCCCTTTTAGAACTTCTTTCACTGTGTCCCAGAGATTTTGGACTGTTGTGGTTTCACTTTCATTTGTCTCCAGGTACTTTTTAATTTGTTCTTCGATTGCTTCAATGATCCACTGATTGTTTAGTATAATGCTGTTTAGTCTTCAGGCTTTTGTGTATTTTCTTGTGATTTATTTTAGTTTCATAGTGTTTTAGTTGGAAAAGATGCATGGTATGATTTCAATCTGATTAAATTGATTGGTTTCTTTTATGGCCTAATATATGATTTATTCTGGGGAGTGTTCTCTCTCTACTTCAAAAGATGTGTATTCTGTTGTTTTGGGATGGAACATTCTGTATATATCTGTTATGTCCATCTGGTCCCATGTATCAAAGACACACCTCTTTCGTTATTGATTATCTATCTGAATGATCTGTCCATGATGTAAGTGGAGTATTGAAGTCCCCTATTATTATTGTTTTATTGTCAATTTCTCTTTTTATGTCTGTTAATATTTGCTTTATGTATTTAGGTGCTCCAGTGATGGGTGTGTAGATAGTTACAATTGTGGTACCTTCTTGTTGGATTGATCTCTTTATCATTATCTAATGTTCTTCTTTGTTTCTTGTTACAGGCATTGTTTTAAAGTCTATTTTGTCCGATAAAAGTATTGCCTCCGTGGCTTTTTTTTAATTCATTTCCATTTGCATGGTGAATATTTTTCCATGCTTTCACTTTCAGTCTGTATGCATCTTTAGGGTCTGAGATGAGTTTCTTGTAGGCAGCATGTGGATGTGTCTTTTTTTTTTTTATCCATTCTGCCACTCTGTCTTTTGATTGGAGCATTTAGGCTATTTACGTTTAAAGTAATTATTGATAGGTATGTAATTAGTGCCATTAAAAATTTTTGTTTTCATAGTAGTTCTTTATTTCTTTCTTTTTTCTCTTGGTCTATTTCGTTATGATTGATAAATACCTATAGTGTTTTGTTTGGTTTTATTTTTCTTTATTTTTTGTGTATCTATCATAAATTTTGGGTCTATGGTTATCATGAGGTTCACATAAAACACCCTAAGAAAATAGCAGTGTATGTTATTTTAATGGTCATTTAAGTCAAACACATTATAAATTCAAAATGAACTGAGAGTTGAAGGGGAAGGGGGAAGGGGGAAAAGAGGTGGTGGTGATGGAGGAGGGCACTTGTGGGGAAGAGCACCGGGTGTTGTTTGGAAACCAATTTGACAATAAACTATTTAAAAAATAAAAAAAATACAAGAGGAGGACAAATCTTCCTTTTTTTTCTTTTCCTTTTTTTACTTCATTCTTCACATTTTATGTGTATGTTGTCATATTTGACATCTTTTTATTCATAGTTTTTAAAAAAAATGCTAATTATGGCCATTTCTTTTCCACTTAAAGAAGTCCCTTTCACATTTCTTGTTAGGCTGGTTTAGTGGTGATAAACTCCTTTATCTCTTGTTTGTCTGAGAAATTCTTTTTCTTGGGTCAGCTTGGTTTGGTCTGGTTTCTTTTGGCTTTGTTTTGGAGAGCTGCCAACTGGCCTCTAACTCTCCCAGTGGCTGCACAGGACTGCTTTTCTGGCCTCCAGGCATCCTGTTGGAACCTAATTACCTTCCTCTAACACTAGTTGCTTTTTAAAGAAGGTGATTTTTCTGTGTTCAAGGACAGAGGATGTGTTCCCTGGTCACAGGACTGTCCCTTCACACTCCCATTCAGAGTGTCAGGGATGGGGTTCCCTTTGTTACCCCGTCTCTGCCTCTATTGCTGTTCTCTTGCCATTCTCTCTCTCTTTGGTTCAGTAGCTGTTCACTCAGCCCGCAGTCCTTCTTCAGGAGGAATTGTTCTATTACTAGGTATAATTTGCAGTGTTCCATGGTGGAGGTGGATTCAGTCATTCTACATCATCATCTTGAATTGGAACTCTGCCTATCTTTTAAAACATTGACACTGAGGTCCTGAAAAGTTAATTGATTTGCAAAAGTTCACAGTTAGTATAGAGCATAGCTGGGACCTTGTGATATTCTGGTTTATAAATTAGAAATATATATTTGGTCTTCATCTCCATTTGTAGCACTGAGTTTCTCAAACCCTTGAATTTCCTGAGTAATGAGATAGAAATGTTTTTCATTATGCTAATGAGTTGACCTTTGATATGCCCCTAGATCAACTAAGGAAGGGAGCTGGTTGTCCAGGGAACCAACCTTGTGATTGAAGGGTTGGTACTTTCATTGTCACCCCTGGAGCCTGGGGGAGCCAAGAGGAACTAATGGTTGAATGATGGCTGGCCGCTGATTCAATTAGTCATGCCTAAGTAATAAAGCCTCCATAAAAACTCTAGTTTGGAGAACTTCCAAGTTAGTGAACATTGGAGATTTGGGGAGACTGATGCACTCAAAGAGCTTGGAAACTCAATGCTGTTACCACAAACCTTACCTTATGCATCTTTTCCATCTGGCTATTCCTGGATTCTATCCTTTTATAATAAATCTTTTGTTGAATTTTGTGAGCTGTTCTAGCAAATTAATCAAGTCCAAGGAAGGGGGTGGTCATTGGAGTCTCAGATCTATAGCCATTGGGTTAGGAGCACAGATAACTTGGATTGCAAGTAGCATCATAAATGGGGGGTGGGGCCAGTTTTGCAGGACTGGACCCTTAACCTGTGGGACCTGAAGCTGTCCCCAAGTAGATAGTGTCAAAATTGAATTGAATTGTAGTACACCCATTTGGTTTCTGAGAATTGCTTGTAGGCATAGGGAACTCTTCCCCCTCAATTTCAGTTCAGTGTTAAAATTACTTACTTACTTATAAATTTTATTTATTTATTAATTCCTTTTAAATTTACATCCAAGTTAGCATATAGTACAATGATTTCAGAAGCAGATTCCGGTGATTCACCCCCTATGCCTAACACCCAATGCTCTTCCCAACAAGTGTCTTCCTTAATGTCCCTTACCCATTTAGCTCTTCCCCGACCGACCACAACCCCTCCAGCTACCTTCAGTTTGTTCTCTGTATTTAAGTCTCTTATATTTTGTCCCCCTTCTTGTTTTTATATTTTTGCTTCCCTTCCCTAATGATCATGTTTTGTATCTTAAATTCTTCATATGAATGTATATATTTGTCTTTCTCTGACTAATGTCACTTAGCATAATACTCTCTAGTTCCAGCCATGTAGTGCAAATGGCAAGATTTCATTCTTTTTTATTGCCAACTAATACTCCATTGTATACATATATATATACCACATCTTCTTTATCCATGGCTCTTAGTGTCCTTATTCCAACATCAGAAAATGTGGCTGTTCTCTGGGATCTGCTGAGAACTTTGCCTGTGGGAAGGCAGCCACAGCCTCTACAAATTGTCCTCTGAGCAGGGGAACTACCTCTACCCGTGGGGCCCAAGGGCCCCTCGGCCCATTCTGTCTGCTTCTGGGGAGTCTCCCTTCCCACCAGAGCTCTGCCAGGTATCGAGCTGCAGAGTTTCAGACTCTGTGCTCCCCTGTTTGTAGAGTCTTAATGGTATTAAAACCCTCTCCTTTCTCCCTTTCTGTTGAATCCCTTATGGGTGTTTCCAGTCTTCTTTCTTTCCATCTGTTTTCAGGGTGAGTGCTTTTCCTGTGCTCCCGATCTGTGTACTCTCTTCCTAGAAAAACAGCTCCCTTCTCTCCGTGGCTTCTCTGTCCCCCAGTTTACCTCTCCTTGTCAAGTACCTGCTGAGTTCAAGTTGTGCAGAATGTTGTGTAACCCTCAGATTAATTTTCTACATGTGCGGAATGGTTTGGTGTTGATCTAGCTGCATTTCAGAGACAAGAGAAGCAAAAAGCTTCCATGCTGCTCTGCCATCTTGGTGCCCCCCCCTCGAACAGGTCCGGTGTTAGAATCATCTAGACCTGAAAACAGTTTTCTGATTCCCTGGATTGTTGAAACTTTCTTATATCACATAATTTGTGTCCTTGCAGAGCTATCTACTTTGTTGGAACTCAGAGAAGCCATGGGAACCAAGAACAACGTGACTGAATTTGTGTTGTTCTGCCTTTTCCAGAGCAGAGAGATGCAGCATGTGTGCTTCGTGGTCTTCTCCCTCATTCATGTGCTCACTGTCCTGGGGAACCTTCTGGTCATCATCACCATCAATGCGAGCAAGACTCTGAAGGCTCCCATGTATTTCTTCCTCAACCACCTCTCTTTTGCCAACATGTGCTATCCGTCTGCTACCACACCCAAGATGATCGCAGACACTTTCGTGGAGCGTAAGACCATCTCCTTCAATGGCTGCATGACCCAACTCTTTTCTGCCCACTTCTTTGGTGGCACTGAGATCTTCCTCCTCACAGCCATGGCCTATACCTGCTATGTGGCCATCTGTAGGCCCCTGCACTACACAACCATCATGGATCGGTGGAAGAGTGGCCTGCTGGCTGGGGCCTCCTGGGTGGCTGGCTTCCTACATTCCATCCTACAGACACTCCTGACAGTCCAGCTGCCCTTCTGTGGGCCCAATGAGATTGACAGTTTCTGCTGTGATGTTCATCCCTTGCTGAAGCTGGCCTGTGCAGATACTTATGTGGTGGGGCTCATCGTGGTGGCCAACAGTGGCATGATCTCTTTGGTGTCCTTTATCATCCTTATCATCTCCTATGTGGTCATCTTATTGAACCTGAGAAGCTGGTCATCTGAGGGCCGGCGCAAGGCTCTGTCCACATGTGGCTCACACATCATCACTGTCCTTTTGGTCCTCGTGCCCCCCATGTTCATGTACATTCGTCCCTCCACCACCCTGGCTGCTGACAAACTTGTCATCCTCTTTAACGTTGTCATGCCACCTTTGCTGAACCCTCTGATCTACACGTTGAGGAATAATGAGGTGAAGAGTGCCATGAGGAAACTGAAGGGAGTCCAGGGGAGAAGTGACAGTCCAGGGAATCTCATCCAACATGGAATGCAGGAAGCCAGCCACCCAGGAGGCTCCAGCCATCCAGACTTCCATCTTGTACCATCTCCAATTTACTGCTTGTAATGACAACTGTGTAATGATAATAATCCCACATACTCCTTCAACCCTTCATTCATTAAATATTTATTGTCTGCAATCCGTGAAGCATTGGGGATACAAATCAATGTAAGATATAATCTCTACCTCCCAAGAGAATCACAGTCCAGGAGTTTCTCAGTGTGATACTTAAGGGCTCATTCAGGAAACCTGTGAGGTCTATAATTGAGGGACCCTCCAGGAAGGTTGAGGAGCTCCTCTATCCATGGATAATATGACTGCATAATTCCTTCATTGTGGCTAACACAGAGCTTAGTGACATTCTCTCATGATCCTCAAGGCACTTTACTTATAGTCCTTCATTTCATGCTCTCTGCAGGCAGATAAATATATAAGTATAGAGAGGTTATAGGATTGACTCAAAGTCACCAAATAGGTCCTGAGCCAGGTGGAGACCCAAATCTAGGTCCCCTAAGCTCACTTTCAGGGCACTTCTTACCTCAGAACGCCTTGCAGAAGACTGGGACAACTTATAAAGGGGGTCCTGACTGAAATGGAGTCAGGAGGCCAGCAAGGGGAGCCCTCATGGCCTACCTACCACTGTCCCCAAACGCAGAGTTCCCAGGAAAAGAGGACCTTGCAAGCCCATACTGCTTTACTATCCCTGCGGGAGGAAGAAGGGCTTCACTCCACCCCAGGCAGCAGCCCAGCCAATGAGAGACAGACACAGCTCAGCCAATGAAAAGAGACTATGCTGAGAACTCCCAGTTTACTCCAATGAATTCTGTGCTTAGACAGCCCCTGCCCTCTCACCCCCTATAAAAGAGTGTTCCTTCCACTTCTTAATTTCAGAGACTTCTCTGTGGTTTCCGTGGTTATTTAATTCTAGGATGCAATTCTGTGCTACTTCCTTTGAAACCCGTTTTCACTGGTAAGTTGACTGGCAGTTTTATTTTTAAGGTTAACTGTTGAGCAATGGACAGTGAGTAGGATGGACCAGAAGTGTCGAAGGACCAAGGATTGGTGGTGACCGCTGAGGATGGAGAACAGGGCCAGGGAAGGCAGGTTGTCAGTGCTTTCCTCTCTCCAGCAGAGCAGGGACTGTGACAAAAATGTAGTTTAAATTAAATCTTATGATTTGCTGCCCGTTGATAGATACCAGAGACCTACTGTGTATGTATAACATGCTTCAAGGAGTTTCTGGCTGCCTGAATGTCTACATTTCATTAAAAATTAAAAGCAACCTTATCTTGACAATAGCTAAATCTTCAGGGTCCTGGAAGACCCTGCTTTCACCATCAGAGATTCCTTTGAACTGTCTCTATCCTTCCTCCTTCCACAAACTTAAAAGTCTATAATCAGTCACTGCTCATAATCCCAGTGCGGCTCTTTCTGCCCAGGGGCCCTGTCCCTGTGCTATAATAAAATCACCTTTTTGCACCAAAAGAATTCTTTCTTAGCTGTGTGCTCATGAACCCCAATTCATAATTTCATCAGCCCTCATTATTATCCCTCCTGCCTTCCTTCATTTCTTGGCTAGAGGGAGCCAAGTTTATGCAGGATGGATTAGGAGGGCTGCTCTACAGGTCTTGCTTAATAAATGTTGGTTTGCAAACTGCTCTCTGGGCAGGGAGAGGCCGAAGAAAGAGGGAGACCAGCAGGTGGCAGGTTTAGTGAACAAGGAAGTTAAATAGGAGGTTGTCTTAAGTGGGACCCGACCAGTAGATTTCTGCACCTGCTGCCAGAATCTTAACCAGCTATAAAGAGACCATCAGTCCAGATGGTTTCAATAACTCCTCACTCTTTCAAGGTGAGTCCTTGGAAGGGGTGAGGGAATGTGGGCAGAGAGACCATTCCTTGGAGAGGGGCTGGTGGGGATCCTGCCCTCCTGTGGATCCAGCTTTCGGACAAACCAGCAATCATGGCCTCTCAAAGACCTCCTGCAAAAATGAACCATTCATGGGTCATTCATCCCCGTTGGGTGTCCATTTCCTCATTTACCAGTGGAGAATGTAACAATAGCAGGTTCAGAAAGTTTGGAGAGTCCTAGATCAAAGTATGTGGTGCAGAGGCGGCTGCCACACTGTTTCTTTATGCTCTGGTAGTCCGTCTATTTCCTGCCCATTGTCCTGAAACACTTAATCCTCTCCTAAATGCCAGGTGGATTAATTCACTCCTCAAATTTTTATCAGTGACATAGCATGTGGTAAGTACATTCTTTTATTTATTTATTATTTATTTATTTATTTATTTATTTATTTTTTCTATCTAGGTTTGAGTTTATTCAGTGCAGGCCTCCCAGCCCTTCCTCAGAAGGGTGGCTGAACTTGGGGAACAAAACAAAGGCCACTGAGATGAGTGAGTAGATTCGGGTGGAGCCTGGGGCAAGGTGAAGGTGTGAGGAAGACATTAGCTCTCAGCCTCGGCTCCCACTCCTGACGCTGCTGTGGGGCAGGAGCAGGCAGTGAAGGTGTGCACTGGAACAGGCCCTGGGGTTTTGGCTGCTTCCAGGCCCCCTTCCTTTCTGCCCTGTGTCCTTCCTTTGGGGATTCAGAGACTAAATTCTCCACCTGGCTGGGAAGGTGGGTGAAGGACAGAAGGAAGGAGGGCCCGAGGCCATGGTCCTGGTGCAATTCCTGGGTAGGAGCTAGAGGGACAGCAGAAAAGAAGCAGACAAAAATTCTTGCACTCATGAAGCTTTCCTTTATGTGTGTGATCAAAGTTACACTTGACTGAATTCTTCCAGTATGCCAGACACTATTCTAAGTATTTTTAGGGAGTCTTTGTCTCTGGACTGTGAACGTCACAAGAGTTTCTCAGTTTTATTTTCTCTCCTTTAGGATAGGGCGTCTGCAGCTGACAGGAGCTGGGTGTTTCCCTTCCCCCAGGTTAGGTGCTGGCTAACTAGTTTCTCCTGCGTGCAGGCCTTATGAAGAACAGGTGTTCTGGTATATTTAAAATTGGTTCCTTCTCTGCTCCCTGCTGGAAGCACCAGGCGATACTTCTGATATTTACTGTGGGCACCTGGTCGAGCTCCTGTAGGTGAATCTCGCAGGGTTGTGGGCGGCCTCCTTACTGGGTTCCCCTGGAGTTTTTAACTCTCAGGCTAGTCCACACTGAGCCACCATCCCTTCATCGATTATAGTTCAGGTTTTCCTACCCGGCACTGATCCCCACTGTGGTTTCCTCTTGTGCGTCTCTGGTCTTGGAGGCTGCAACCCCGGTGTTCATCCGCCTTCTCCCTAGTCACAGGGCCAGTGGTTTTGCCCTGTGTCCTCCCTCTTACGGATCCAAGAGGAGTTGTTGACTCTTCAGTCTGTTGAGCTTTCTTACTTAGGATGGAGTGGCGACTTCCAAGCTCCTTCAGTGGGAACTGAACTGGAATCCTCATTTCCCCTGTTTTGACTGTATTAATCGCTTTAGTCGTTAGGTCAACCTATGAAGTAGTCCTATCATCAGAAGTGTGAGAATGGTAGCATTGAAAAACTTGGTTCCATCTGATGTTTAACAGAAGTGCAAATGTTGACCTTGACTATGAGAATAACAGCAATAAAACAGCAGTGGTCACCTCAAAAACACAATATTCTGAGATGTTTTCATATATCAGCTTAATCTGTGTTGAATAAATTCCCTTCCTGTAAAAGTCCTTGGAAGAATGCAGGAACATGCATGGTTGTTCAGGTTTGAAGATAAATGCATGCATAGAGAGATGCAGGCTAAATTACTTGCATAGAGTCACATACAAGGACTTCTAATTGCTAGTTAGTGCCCTTATCACAATAGGAAAAAACTATCAAGAAGATCTTTGTTTCCCAGTTACTCTTCTTCCATCAGTGAAACCCAATATTGATGTTCCAACTATAGATATTCTGGAAGTTGTAAATAGATAAAGCTTCTCACTGAGCCACTCACTCTTATGCTTTCTTTAAACTCCTTTGAATAACTTTTGTTTCCTCAAATGTCATTCAGCCTCCAGTATGGAGTCTTTCTGGAGGGCTGCTTAATTCCAAATGTAAACAAGATGTCGTTTTTATGGCACATTTATTTCTTCCGCGTCATTGGAGAGAGAGAGCAGATAACGGATTTTGTGGTACCTGTGGTTTTGGGGAAAGGACTCAGAACCCCTTGGAGGTTGAAAGGGTCTGCAGTGAAGGCAGAAAAGGAAAGTGGGCCAGGGGTTAAAGGCGCCCCCACTCTGAGGCAGGTATCTTTCGTGAACGTAATTTTTGGGCACCTGGGTGGCTCAGTCGGTTGGGCATCTGATTTCAACTCAGGTCATAATCTCGCAGTTTGTGAGCCCTACATCAGGGCTCTCTGCTGTCAGTCTATTAGTACAAAGCCCCCTTTTGATCTTCTGTCTCCTTCCCTCTCTGCCCCTCTTTTTCTCAAAAAATAAAACATTAAAAAGAGAAAGTATTTTTTCTTATCTGCTTTTAAAAATATTTGATCTGGAGGGATACATGACATAAAATATACATGCTATAAACATAATTATTTAGTGGACATCCAGGAGTTTGATACCCAGTTCAAGCACTACAGCATTCCCAGGAATTTGTATGTATGTTCTGCTGCTCTATTCTGTTTCTCGCAAATGATAACCAATATACTGAAGATAGGCTTTCAGTTTCCTTCCTTTATGAAAATATCTAACATGTGGATATATGTCTTAACAATAGTTGTTCAATTTTGCTTGTTTCTAATTTTATAAAAATATATTCCCCTGGGCTTGCTTCTTTCCCTCAACACAATATTTCAGAGATTCATCCATGTTGTTGCCTATCGCCATATTTCACCATTTGTGTCAGTGAACAATATTCCATTGGGTGAATATATCATACTTTCCTATTCTGTCAATGTACCTTAGTTGTTTCCATACTGAGTGCTTTTGTGAGCATTTTTGAATATGTGGCAAAGTGTCCCTGTGATAGATACCTAGGGATGGAATTGCTGCATTGAAGAGTATGCAAATTGTTCAGCTTGACCACACACATGCCAACTTGCTTTTGAAAATGGTGGTAGTAGTATTTATTTCCACTAGTAACACAGAAGAGATTCTGTTGATGTACATTCTTGCCAACACGTGGTATTGCCAAGACTTCTGGATGTTTTGCCAATGTAGAGGGTATGTGTGGTATATAATCCTGACTAATGAGGTTGAGAATATTTTCATGCTTCTTGTCTTACGTGTTGCTTTTTTCTGTGAATTGCCAATTATTATCTTTTGCTTGTTATTCTATCGAGTTTGTTGAATTAAAAAAAAAAAGATTTCTAAGTGTTTTGTGTATATTTTGGCCTGGTCTTTTATCAGATATGTAGGTTATAAGTTCAGCTCATAACTTGTCTTTTCACTTTATGCTGTGTTTAACACTTTGTTTTCAGTGTAGTTAATAGTTTTAAATTGCCATTATTGATAGTTAGTGTTTTTTGTGCCTTAAGAAATAGTTTCTTAAGTCAAGAGTAGGATGATATTGATATTCCAAAAATTTAAAGTTGTGCCTTTTATTTAATTTCTTATTTTACTTAAAATTGATTACTGGGCATTGTGGAGGAAAGGATTCAACTTTATTTTTTCCCTTATGGAAAACCAACTATTCCATCACCATTTATTGAATAGTCCTTTTCTCCCTTCATCTGCGGTGCTGCTTCTGACATGTATCAGGTTTCTGTGCTTGGATGAGTCTGTTTCTGGACCATCTGTACCCTCTCAATTTCTATAGTTTTTGTCTTGATATTTGGTAGGGGCAAGTTTCTCTAATTTTTTTTCCTTTTTGTTTTTAAAGAATGTCTTGTCCTGCGTTCATGTGCTGTCTCTCTCAAAAATAAATAAACATTAAAAAAAGAGAATCATGTCTGTTTTGAGTCTTTTTATTTTGTAGTTTAGAGTTAAAACTGTCAAACTCCACAAAATAACTTATGGGGATTTTGTTTTGAATTGTATTGTTCTATAGATCACTTTGGGAAGAACTTACATTGGAGTAACTCTGATTTGGTTATGTGTTATGTAAACAAAGTCCTCTGAAAAATCTAAAAGCATAGAGGTCTGTGATTGATAAGTGACTTGCGAAACATTTGTTCCCAGGGAAACTGTAAAGAGAGTAGAGGAAGCAGGACAGAGGAGAGTATTAACAGAGATGCAGTTTCAGGTCAATTCCAGCAGAGGGTCACTTCAGACTGAGTTAGCAGGAGAATGCTGGAGTGTAAATTATGCCCAGAGTTTGATTGGAAGCAAGTGAGTGGAGTTTTGGTACTCCCAGACTGATTAGACTTTAGCTAATGGCTTCTCTGGGCTTGGGTCAAGGCATAAGTTCCCAAAAGGGATAGAGATCTGGACAAGGCTCTGGACACGCCTTGACATTCTTTGTCACGTTCTTCTTTATTTCGGTGTTGCTTAATGTTTAAAATCAGGTTGATACATTTCTGCATTCAAGTCCTTTGGTTAGATGTATTCTTAGGAACCTTATGGGCTTTGATGCTATTGTACACAGCATCATTATTTTTTCCAGCTTTACTTACATATACTTTCCATGTGACACTGTGTAAATTTAAGGCATACAAGGTGTTAGATATGTTTATATATTGCAAATAGATTACCACCATAGCATTAGTAAACACCTCCATCCTGTGACACATTTACCATTTCTTTTTTGTGTAAGAACATTTAAGATATACTCTTAGCAATTTTCAATTATATAAAACAATATTAAGTATGTCACCAAACTCTGCATTAGATCTCCAGGACTTGTTAATCTTACAGCTGAAAATTTGCACACTTTGACAAATTCTCCCTGTTCCTTTTACCCCCTCATACCCACTACTTTGGTGTTTCTCAGAGTTTTTTCAGATTGACTTTTTTTTTCTTTTAGATTTTACGTAAGTGATATGAGACAGTATTTGACTTTCACTGTCTGACTTATTTCACTTAGCATAATGTCCTTAAGGACAACCCATGCTGATGAAATGGTAGGATTTTATTCGTTCTCATGACTGAATAATATTCGGGTGTGTGTGTGTGTGTGTGTGTGTGTGTCTGTCTGTCTGTCTATCTATCACATCTTCTTTTTCCATTCATCTGTTAACAACCATCAGGTTGTTTCCACATTGTGGCTCTTATGACTAATGCTACAATAAACATGAGTGTGCAGATAGATCCCTGATATGCTGTTCTCTTCCTTTGAATAAATACCAGAAGGAGGATTGCTGGTTCATATAGTAATTCTATTTTTAATTCTTTTCAGGGAATGCCCCGTAGTGGCCGTACCAGTTTGCAGTCCCCCGAGAAGTGCACAGGATTCTCTTTTCTTACATTCTGCCAACACTTGTTATTTCTTGTCTTTTTTGATAATAGCCAGGTGCGAAGCAGTAGCTCGTTGTGGTTTTCATTTGCATTTCTCTTATGATTAGTGGTTTTGAGCACCTTTTCATGTACCGGTTGACTATTTGTCTTCTTTGGAAAACTGTATATTCATTCATTTCTCTGCCCAACATTTTAGTGTGTGTGTGTGTGTGTGTGTGTGTGTGTGTGTGTGTGTGTATGTGTGTTTGCTGTTGAGTTGAATAAGCTCTTTATATATTTTGGATACTAACCCTTTATCAGGTGTAGGATTTATAACTATTTTCTCTCATTCTGTAGGTTGCTTTATCATGTCGTTAGTTTCCTTTATAGTGCATAAGATTTCAGTTGGATATAGCCTCACTTGTTTATTTTTGCTTTCTTAAAATTCGCGTCAAATCCATAAAAAAACATTGTCAGGACCTATGCCAAGGAGCATTCTCCCAATTTTTCTTTTATGATTTTTATGGGTTCAAGTCTCTTACTTTTTAAAGTTTATTTATTATTTATTTTGAGAGAGTGAGAGTGGTAACGAGCGAACAGAGAGAGAGAGGGAGGGAGGCAGGCAGAATCCCAGGCAGGCTCCATAGCATCAGTGCTGAACCTGACACGGGGCTTGAGCTCACGATATGCCTTCAGTTCTTATTTTCAAGTCTTTAATCCATTTGAGTTGATACATGTGTATGGTAAGAAGGGACCCAGTTTCATTCTTTTGTGTGTGGCTCTCCTGATTCCTAAGCACCACTTACTGAGGAGACTATCCTATCCCCCTGTATATTCCTGGCGACTTGTCATAAACTCAATACTATGTATGCATGAGTTTATTCAAGGATTTTTATTCTATTCCATTGACTTATGTGTTTGTAATAAAGTTTGAAATAAAAATGATGCTTCCAGCTTTGTTCTTTCTGACGATTGTTCTGGCTGTGGAGGGTTTTCTTTGTTTCTATACAAATTTTAGGATTGACTTTTCTGTTTCTGTGCAAAATGCCTTTCAAATTATGATTGGGATTGCACTGAATTTGTGGATTACTTTGGGTAGTATGGACATTTTAATACTTATTGTTTCAATCTATGAGAATGGAATATCTTCCCATTTAATTTTCTCCAATGTTTTCATCAGTGTCTTATAGGTTTTAGTGCATAGATCTTTCACCAACTTGGTTAAAGTTATTCCTAAGTACTATATATCTTTAGATGCAATCATCAATAGTTTTCATTCTTAATTTCTCTTTCATATGGTTCCATTATTAGTTTATAGATGCACAACTGAGTTTTGTATATTGATTTTGTATCTTGCAACTTTACTGAATTCATTTATTAGTTCTAACAATTGGCCATAGTGGGTTTTATTTGTTTCCATAAAAATTTTAGAACTGTTTTTGATATTTCTGTGCATATCTTTAATTATGGTGTTAGATATGTTTATATATTGCAATTATGATTTGGATTGTATTGAATCTGTAGATTGCTTTGGGTAGTATGGACTAAGTCAACAGGACTTAATGAACAGGTACTCTATGCCATACTGATAGAGGGTGAGGCACTAGAATCTAAGTAACCTATGCATGAATCCATAAATGCTAGCACTGGCAGGTACCATAGGGTACCAGCCTAACTCAGTCATTTTATATAGAATCAGAGCCAGGGTTTGGGGAGAGAAGTGGAGAGGGAAATGATGTGTTCAAGTTAGTTGATCATTAATGACCAGAGCTCGTGCCCAAGTGTCCTGACCCCTGTCCAGTCCTCACTTTTCTCTTTCCATTCTCAGTAGTTTTGTCTGGAAAAGAATTCCCTTTGTCTTTTCTTCAACTTTTTTCTCCTCATTATTCTTCTCTATTCTCTTATGCACCTCATTATTTGGTGCAAAAACTTTACAGAAATCTCACTAAACTAATTGGAACAGATTTTGAACCTTTCCTAATCATAGTTTATTTGGCAGTGTTTCACCTGAGAGAAAAGAGATTCCACGGGGAAGTTGTTCCCTTGATTATAGTGTGTGGCTTAGTTTATTTTAACTAGTTCAAGGATCTAAGGATTTAGTTAGAACCCTTGGACTCGGTGGGTACATTTTCTATATAAAGCACAGCATCTTAAATTCTCTGAGTTTGCTGATTTCTGTGGCTTTTGTTTGTTTCTTAGATATTATCCAAATATCAACCCAGATTCAGATCCTCTGAACTTTCCTCTTCTGTGATTCAACTTAGATGCCGTCATTTGTTTTCTAGCCACCAGGAACACGGTGTTTTGTTCTCGGGGACAAGACCTGATTCTTGAATTGCAGTAGCAACAACCACCCAGGGCCATCAGAAAGTAATTAGTGTTGTTGAAAGCGCCTTGATTTCTGAGTGAGTAGCTTGGCAAGTATCTAGTGTGTGGCTTTGGAAAGCAACTAATGTCTCTCAGCCTCTGTTGCCTCATTAGTAAATAGAGGAGGTTTGAGTAAAAGGTCTACATATTTTCAGCACCACTCTTGGACTTAAGTTGAGTGTGACTTGAACTGTGCTCACTGGGCTCTTCAGTGAAAAATCAGCTGGGTGGAGGAATATTAGCCAAAGCACCTTACTTGTCCAGGGACCAGGATTCCCAGAGAAGAACCTAATGTTCCATCTTATTGTACCAGATCATTGCCTTGAAAATGAGTTATTCTAACAGAATGACTATCTTCATGCTGAAGGAGAGGCACTTGAGTACATTTGAGATCCATCTGACTCAATTCCTCGTTCCAAGGCAGAACGAAGCCACACCAGCTAAGTGATATGACTGGAAGGAAGGCACAAAGTAAGCCCTGTGATGTTCAGCAAGTCAGTTCCTTTCTTCAAGCTGCAAGTTTTAATTTTCGAGGAGGTCGTTTAGTTTGAAGTCATTTTTGGGGGATGCATGGGGGATGAGGCCAGGATTAATTTATTCATTTGTTTTTATTATTAAATATATATGACATAAAATTTGATGATTTCAAAGATCTTTACAATTTTGGGATTCTGTGAGGTCCCATTTGGGAATTATGAAGTGGGAATGTGTGCTTGGAAAGGAAGTTTCATTAGGTCATCTGAGATCAGTCACTTTGGTACATTAAGCTCTTTCTTACGTTGAACTCTGGGCACTGTCTGTATTCTAGGTATCATGATGTAGATTCTGCATGCTCTTATGCTGATTTAGGTTTTTACCTGCTCATCACATTTTCTCTCCATGCCTCTCACTAGGCAGCATTGTGGGAGAGAGGAGGTATTTCTTATCAGCTCGATGGGAGAGATGGTGGGAATGGCTGGTGGTCAGTGTTAGAGAGGAATAAATGCATAAATGACTGAAAGGAAAAGGTGGTTTTCAGAAAGAAAGACTATCTAAAGTATTTTATCTCCTTGGGATAAAACCTAAAAAAACTTGACCTAATCATTTCTTTCTTGCCTCTGAATGCTCTCTCAGATTGGTTTTATTATATTTTCCATTGTTTGAAGAATGTATAAGAAAAGAAATAGTTAAGTTCATGTTCAGATAAAAGGTATATGTTTGTGTAGGCCACAAATATACCTTGGATCTTTAATGAAAGAACATATTTAACTCTCCACTTACGTGTTATGTACTTAGAAATTGTACAGGGCAGTGGTTCTAGAGCTCTGGCTCCATGGTGAGGCTACTTAGATTGGAATCCTGACTCGTACTGTGCAGCATCTGGCCAGGTAATTCATTTCCCTTTGATTCCGTTTTCTCCTGTGTATAAACGGGCGGTGATATTAATACCCACATCATGAGTTTATTGTGAGAGTCAAATCCATAATGTATCTAGAGCACTTGTAAAGTATATGGCACAAATACTATATTATTATTAATGAAAAAAATACAGTTAATAAAAGTATTTAAGAATTTTAAACAGATCTATTTGATTATTATGATGGTATATTTCTTAGTAGAAGATACAGTCCCCAAAGCTACAGTTATAAAACACCCTGTTAATTTCTATAAAAGAAGTGTGTTCACAAACCATAGGAAGCCAAAGGAGAGGATATATTATTAGTGATTTAGTTATGTTCTTTGTGCAATTAGAAAGAAGGAACACTAAACACAGAGAAGAGAGAAAGGCACTTTGGAGAAAGAAGGAAATAAGCATATAACAAGCATCTGGAAATAACATGGGTGCAAAAATAGGCAATGGCCAGTTCAAGCAGGGCCTGGATGTTATGCTAAGAATGTTATAGTTTAGGCTGTGGGCAATATGGAGATATTGATAGATTTTAGGTAGAGAAGTAACATGACCAGGTTTACATCGAAGGATATTCACCAAAGTATTTTCCAATCCTCAGGGAAGGGAAGGTGCAGATGGGTTGGCATATTAAATGCAGGTTTGCAGGTTTTGCTTGACACAGAAGACTGGGACTGGGTTGGAAGGTGGGTGGTGTTGGAAAGACAAGGAGAGGGCATTTCTGGAAAAGGGAGGCTCTGTTGTGAGAATAAGCAGGGTGGGCTGAGACAGGGAGAGAACCTGAAAGTGGTGAGTTAAAGTTTAGTGGATAAGAAGGTGATTGCTGAGGTGGCTCAGTCTGTGAAATTCTTTAAACGTGAATCATAGGATTTCAAGTTTTCCTCCAGCTATTCTCACACAGGGGACAATCCAAGGCAAGAAGGGTCTAGAAGGTTCTGCAGTGTGTGGGATGGATGGCAAGAGCATCTGGAGACAAAGAGGTGTTGGTAATTTGGGCATCTGCTGACAGTGTGTGAGAAGGGGTGGTGGGAAGAATGGAGAGAAGTGACACCCCGGGGGATGGTTGAATAAGAAGTTAAAGGGGTGTGGTAATGACTGGTGTGGACATGAACGGGAGGCATGGATCAAATATGATCTCAGAGCTACAGCCTGGGCCTCTTAGATGTTTTTATGAGCATTTGCCTCTTAGTGACTCTTAACATCTTGTATGTATACGATTATTTTTGCTTATTATTGTGAATCTATATCTTTTGCCCATTTTCTATTGGGATACAGGTATATTTCTTAGAGAAGGTTGTTTTCATGTTGGGTTATTCCAATTATTTTTATTGCTGTAGGACATGAATTTATTGTTTTTAAGATTCAATGATTTTTATTTAGTTTTAAACTTCAACATGTGTGCTTGTAGGAAGAATTCTGACACACCATACCTTGTTTTGATCAGTTCATATTCCTGACTTGTTTTCTCTGTGGATTCTAGTACTTGATGTTCAGGAGTGTTTTTAGTTCTTAAGTATATTTCTTGAAAATCAGTGTGAAATCAGAGTTAAGGGGGAAAACAGTGGAGATTAACTTTGTTATTCTTTTTTAATATAATTTATTGTCAAATTGGTTTCCAAAGAACAAAAGCCCTCCTCAATGCCCATCACCTACTTTCCCCTCTCCTTCACCCCCCAGGGAGATTAACATTAGAGCAGAGAATCAAGGTATCATGATTTTTCATTCATGTTTTTCATGGGTCATATGTGGTGGAAAACCTTGCTAACATGGCATGTTAATCTACAGACTATTGTTCTGAATCACATGACATTGTCAGCTTGAGGTGTATATCAGATCTGTATTTATTCTGTAGCGTCTAGTATGTTTATACATATATTAGAGGTGCTCAGTAATGATCTGTTCCAGGGGAGCAACTCATAGACATATCTTAACTCTTGTTGTACACTTTGCTGCTAACTACCAAATGGAACTATGGCATGGACTGGCCAGCCATAACCATGCTCTCAGAGGGCCGTCTCTTTGAATTCAGGATATCTCAGTAGTTTGAGCGGTGGGGCAAGAGATGTGAAAGTAGTATGAAATGACGGGGACAAACTAGTAAGCTGAATTCTGTCCAAGATCTGAGCATTTGTCATACAATCATTGGAGCTGAAGACGGGCAAAGGCTTCTGACCTGAGTTAGTTGAAGACTATTATAACCAAATAAAAGAGCTTGTATTCAGAACCTTTTGGAAAGGGAGGAATTATCAGCGGGAAGATGTTTCCCAAGGGAGAACTGAAGAAAACCAGGAATTCAGGAGTAGAAGTGTCTCATGAGGATTCCCCAAGCTCTATTAAAATGCAATGAAGATGATAAAGGCTACGAACTTGAATGGCTCTCCAAATTCAGAATGTCTTGTAGTGAACTAGAAAGAATACTGACTGAAGTCTGAAAGCCTGGTTCTGAGGCCCAGACTTCACCACTTTCTGTGTGATCCTGAGCCATAATTTTCTAATATACAAGCTCCCATTAGATTGCCTAAATTTAATGCTGAATGAGAGCATATGGGCTAAATGAATGAGTTGGCGAAGTGGTTATACGGTCTAACGTGCTAACATGCTATAATGTGCTATAAATGAGGTGAACTGGCTGCAATCAGTGTTTGTTTTATTGCAGGTCTCTCATTACCTGTGTCCAGACACCTGATTAGATTCCATGGAGAGTACAAATAACGTGACTGAGTTGATTATCATCGGTCTTTTCCAGGATCCAGAAGTACAGAGGGCATGCTTTGTGGTGTTTCTTCTCGTGTACCTGGCCACAGTGGTGGGCAATGGTCTCATTGTCCTGACGGTCAATGTCAGTAAGAGCCTGCATTCCCCCATGTACTTCTTCCTTAGCTACCTGTCCCTGGTGGAGATCACTTACTCCTCTACGGTTGTGCCTAAATTTATCACAGACTTACTTGCCACGATTAAAACCATCTCCCTGGAGGGCTGTGTGGCTCAGATATTCTTCTTCCACTTCTTCGGAGTTACTGAAATCTTCCTGCTGACGGTAATGGCCTATGACCGCTATGTGGCCATCTGCAGACCCCTTCACTACACAACCATCATGAGGCGGTCTGTGTGTCGCCTTCTGGTGGCTGTTTCCTGGCTTGGGGGCATAATTCACTCCATGGTCCAGATCCTTGTTACTGTTCAGCTGCCCTTCTGTGGTCCCAATGTGATTGACCACTACTTCTGTGACCTCCATCCCTTATTCAAGCTTGCTTGCACAGACACTTCTGTGGAGGGGGTTATTGTGTTGGCCAACAGTGGATTAATCTCTGTCTTCTCGTTCCTCATATTGGTATTCTCCTATATTGTCATCCTGTTCCACTTGCGGAACCATTCTGCAGAGGGGAGGCGCAAAGCCCTCTCCACCTGTGCCTCTCACATCACCGTGGTCCTCTTGTTCTTTGGTCCTGCCATCTTCCTCTACATGCGACCCTCCTCCACCTTCACTGAGGACAAACTGGTGGCTGTGTTCTACACAGTTGTCACCCCCATGCTGAACCCCATCATCTACACACTCAGAAATGCAGAGGTGAAATGTGCCATGAGGAAGCTGTGGGAGAAGAAAGTGAACTCAAGAGCAGGATAAAAATGAAAACAGGAAAGAAAGTTCTTAAGAATAGGACTATATATGCATTCTATTTTTGGTTAAATGTAAAGAATAGAACAAAAGTTAACTTACTCATATGTGTGTGTGTGTGTGTGTGTGTGTGTGTGTGTGTGTGTGTGTGTGTGGTAGTTAAATGAGCCCCTTACACTCCATGTTATCAATTATAGCTCTTTTGTTGCTGTCTGTATTTTGGAGAATTTTCAAATTGAGCTGCATTTCTTTTGTTTTTAGTGCGCAGTGCCCACATTTCAGGAGGGATCATCTAGATTGGAATTTCCAACTGGAATTCCCACCCTATCATCTTCTACCTGTACAGCCTTGGGTCTACCAGTGGGATGGACATAGCGGACTCCTTGTGGGAGTCACAGGAAAGTCTTTTTACTTCATTTGGTGTCCCTACCCCATTAATCTAATTCCAATGCCTAAACTTCCATAATAGGAGCTTTATCTCATGACAGTAGGGGCATTGCTACAATGGCAGTGTCTCTTGGAGGTGAAATACAAATGCTTATGTTTGTCATATCTTCGTGATGGATTGATTCCTTTATTCCTATACAATATTTTGTCCTTTGTTGCCATTTTTGGCTTAAAATCTATTCTGTCTGATATAAGATAGCTACAACTGTTTCTTTTGTTTGTGAATTTCTTTTCTATTGATTTACTTTGAGCCCATACTTGCCCTTAAATCTGAAGTGTGTCTCCTGCAGGCACATAGTTGGGTCTTTTTTTTTTTTTTTACTGATCACATCAGTCACTATGTGCTTTTTGATTGAATTCAATCCATTAACATTTAGAGTGAATTACTGATACATAATAAGCCTAGTTTTTATCTTATTAATTGCTTTCTGGCTGTTTTGCATTTTCATTGTTTCTTCTGTTTCTGCCTACCTTTGTGTTTTTTAAAAGCATTTTCTTAGAATGAGAATGAGATTGAGTGGGGGCAGAGCAGAGAGAGAAGGGGCTTAATGTCACAAACCATGAGATCAGGCTCTGAGCTGAAATCAAGAGTCAGATTCTTTTTTTATTTAATTTTTAAAGTTTTATTTATTTATTTATTTATATTTATATTTATTTATTTTCTAAATATTTTATTGTCAAATTGTTTTCCATACAACACCCAGTGCTCTTCCCCTTAAGTGCCCTCCACCATCACCACCACCTCTCTTCCCCCCC
>NC_043710.1:14882004-14885469 GCF_006229205.1 Suricata suricatta | reverse complement strand
TCGCGGTTGCAATGGGGAAAGGAAAAAAACAAAAAGCAAAAAACCGAGTCTCTCTTAGTTTCCGATAGCCCAGCTCAAGAAGCCGTGCGCTGCTGGAAATGTGCTGGGAGCTCCCACATTCTACGCGTGCGCGCCCGGGCCTCTACCCGCCACCGACTCCTGGCTGAGGGTCCTGTCGGTGCGCGTCTTATTTCTTCCCTGTGGGGACCCGGAATTCGTGCAGTCCGTGCAGTGCAGGGGGCGGGGTGTGCCGTGGAAATGCGGTCCGTGGTCCTGTTCCCAAAACCAAGTTCGAATTGCTCGCGCCCGGCGCATTCGTCGCTCGGGCCACTTCCGCCGCGGGGTGCGCCTCTCCAGAGCAGCCGCATCTCACAGCCACAGGCGCCTCTGATTCCCCACCGAGATGGCTTAGCCTGTCTGGGGCTGGCCCATCCTCGGATCTCCCCCGTTTGCCCCCACTCACTCAGGTATCTTTGAGGTTCTATGCCCTCTGGGGTTCGTATTTTCTCCTTCTGCTCTCTCAGTTGAACGTAATATCCTTCTCAGTTCAAAAAACAGCGCGGAGGGAGTTTACAGAGCTCCCTTCCTCTCCGCCATCTTGGCTCCACCCCAAGAGTCAGATTCTTAAATGACTGAAACCCCTTGGTGTCCCTGCTTCTGGATATCTCTATAAATGGTAATTTTCTGTGGTGGTGTGCTTTTGAGAATCTACTCTGGGTTTTTCCTTTGTTGTTACCATGAGGCTTACATAAAGTGTCTTATAAATAAAACTATTTTAAGTTGATAGCAACTTAACTTAATTGTGTAGGTTCATTCATTTAATCTTTATGAAGCATAGTGGAATTATTTTCAAAAAGAGCTTACTTATTTTGTACTAGATGGCTACTCCTCTTACATTTTAGCCTCTGTGGTGTTATAGGACATCCACAGTGATGCCTTGGTTCTGAAACAGATGTAGTAGCAGATTGAGAATTCAGGGATCAAATAAAAACTCATATTAATATCTGAGTTCCAAGACCTGGACAAGGTGCAACATAGGTCATAAACCTATGGATAATATAATCGTTGGTGACCGAGAGCTGGAGACAAGATTTCAAGTCATTGAGGCATGTCTGGCATGGGCTTCTTTCCATAGCAGCCCAATTTGGCCGACTCTGGAAACATCCTCACCCCTCCTGGACTTCTGAGCTCTGCTCAGACTGTCTACAGAAATGGCACCCATGGAAGATGGAGAACTAATTGGACCACATCATTGTTCATTTTCTTTCTGGTGTAGTTTTTTAGATCTTGCTCCTCAGGTTTGCTCTGTGTGTGTTACAAACAGGAATCCCCTCTCTCTTTGTGACCCCCATTCCTATTCTGGAAGCCGGTCGTGGTGGGCAGCAGGGGAGGAGCCTGTGTGAGAGGAGAGTGAAGCAGGTGTTGGGCAGAAGCCCTGGAGCCCCATATAGTCCAAGCTTGGTCCGGCCATGTGGTTCTGGGTCCAGATTTCCCTTCTGTGGGGGGAGGATTCCAAGAGCTTCTTTCCAAATCAAACAGCTGATGGTGGCTCAGTGAGAGAGCTAGCAGGAGAGGCCCCACTTGACTCCTCTGGTGAGGGATATTATTGGAGGAAAAGTGGGAGAAAAGGTTGCTGGAAAAGGCTGGTCCGAGCAATCTTATTTGTCAGAATGCACAGAACAAGGATTTCTATGACAGAAGGGTATAATGAGAACTCAAATAGACAGATATCTTGTGAAGATTTGAAAAATGGTCACCAAAGTTGTTTTATTGGGGCTACTGTGTTTAGGCTTCTCAGTGCATCCCTGTTTAGGATTTTTTTTCTTTTATTTTTTTTGAAAGAGAAAGAACAAGTTGGGGAGGAGCAGAGAGATGGGGAGAGAGTCCAAAGCAGGCTTCATGTTGTCATCACAGAGCCCAATGGCTCAAAGTCATAAACTGACATTGTGACCTGAGCCAAAACCAAGAGTTGGATGCTTAACTGACTGAGCCACCCAGGAACCCTCCTGTTTAGGATTTCTAAACCACATAAAGCCTGGAAATGTATTGAGAACACATAGTGATCTTTCAGAGTCCCTTCCTTGGCCCTGCCAATTAAAGAGTCAGAATTAAAGTCACCCTACAGATGGCATGTTATTGTCCTATAAATGGTTTACTGGTCTGATGATCTCTTTATGCAATTATCTCTCAAATGTTTTCGATTTTGATTTGGAGTTTCATTTTTTTACGTTTTTATTTAAATAAAAACGTAAGTTATTTTGCGTGTACGATGTGATGAAATACTTTGATACACCACCCAATGCTCTTCACAAGGGCCTCCTTAATCCCCTTCACCTATTTAACCCTCCCCCACCAGCCTCCTGTCTGGTAACCATCAGTGTGTTTTCTATAGTTAAGAGTCTGGAGAGTCCAATCTCCGATCTGTTTAGTAAGAAGGTGCTGTTCCGAAAAGAAAGAAAAGGGGGTAGCATAAACTCGGCTCTGGACGGAGGAAGTAAACGGTCCCCCTTTACCCTTAGATTCGTCCTGTGCTCTTGACGGTGGTGTTGGCGGACTGATATGCGGCGGTGAAGAGGCACATGTGTCTGGCAGAGTGGGTGTGAGACGAAGAGACCATCCTTCCCTGCTGCCCAGATAACCAAGAGTTTTGGCCGGACCTTTGAGCACACACCGGAGTGAGGAGCCAGACGAAAAGCACAGACTATGGCGCTGAAACGGATTATTAAGGAACTTAGTGATTTGGCCCGTGATCCTCCAGCACAATGTTCTGCAGGTCCAATTGGGGATGATATGTTTCATTGGCAAGCCACAATTGTGGGACCTAATGACAGCCCATATCAAGGTGGTGTATTCTTTTTGACAATTCATTTTCCTACGGACTACCCCTTCAAACCACCTAAGGTTGCATTTGCAACACGAATTTATCATCCAAATATTAACAGTAATGGCAGCATTTGTCTTGATATTCTAAGATCACAGTGGTCTCCTGCTTTAACTATTTCTAAAGTTCTTTTATCCATTTGTTCACTGATATGTGATCCAAACCCAGATGACCCCCTAGTGCCAGAGATTGCACGGATCTATAAAACAGACAGAGATAAGTACAACAGAATATCTCGGGAATGGACTCAGAAGTATGCCATGTGATGCTACCTTAAAGTCAGAATAACCTGCATTATAGCTGGAATAAACTTTAAATTACTGTTCCTTTTTTGATTTTCTTATCCAGCTGCTCCCCTATCAGACCTCATCTTTTTAAGTTTTATTTTTTGTTTACCTCCCTCCATTCATTCACATGCTCATCTGAGAAGACTTAAGTTCTTCCAGCTTTGGACAATAACTGCTTTTAGAAACCGTGAAGTAGTTATAAGAGAACAGTTGCCCAAGATTCAGAATTTAAAAAAAAAAATGGAGCATGTGTATTATGTGGCCAATGTCTTCACTCTAACTTGGTTATGAGACTAA
>NC_043710.1:14857060-14881904 GCF_006229205.1 Suricata suricatta | reverse complement strand
TCTTTTTTAAGCCTTCCATTGTTAGAGATTTGAGGTTACCTGATATACTTTATGCTCATAACTGATGTGGCTGGAGAATTGGTATTGAATTTATAGCATCAGCAGAACAAAATGTGATGTATTTTATGCATGTCAATAAAGGAATGACCTGTTCTTGTTCTACAGAGAATGGAAATTGGAAGTCAAACACCCTTTGTATTCCAAAATAGGGTCTCAAACATTTTGTAATTCTCATTTAAACTGTTAGGAGGCTTGGAGCTATTAGTTAATCTATCTTCCAATACACTGTTTAATATAGCACTGAATAAATGATGCAAGTTGTCAATGGATGAGTGATCAACTAATAGCTCTGCTAGTAATTGATTTATTTTTCTTCAATAAAGTTGCATAAACCAAAAAAAAAAAAAGTCTGGATCTTGGTTTCTCTTTCTTTTTCCCCCTTTGCTTGTTTTGTTTCTTAAATTACACATATGATTGGAATAATATGGCACTCATCTCTGAGTGGCTTATCTTAGCATTATACTCTCTAGCTCTACCTACATCATTGCAAATGGTGAGATTTTGGGGTTTTTTTATGGCTGAGTAATATTCCATTGTATAATACCCCACACCTTCTTATCCACTCATCAATCGATGGACACTTGGGCTGTTTACATAATTTGGCTATTGTAGATAATACTGTTCTAAGTATTGGGGTACATGTATCCCTTTGAAGTAGTATCTTCTGTACTTTGGGTAAATACTTAGTATAATTGCTGGATTGTAGTCATTCCATTTTTAGTTTTTTTGAGGAGCCTCTGTACTATTTTCCAGAGTGGCTATGCCATGTAGTTAATAGTGTTAAATGATCCATTATTGTTAGTAATTTTTGCACCTGTTTATGAAATACTGTCTTAGGTCAAGGTCAGGAAGATATTAATTGATATTTCAAATGCATAATGTGCCTTTTTCATTTAAGTCCTTATTCCACTTGAAATTGATATGGATTATCTGAGGAAAGGCTTAAATTTTATTTTTTCATACATGGAATGCCAAGTGTTCTATCATAATATCTATATCAAATTTCTATATTTGCATGAGCCTGTCTTGGGGTCAATCCTACACTCTCTTAATTACTGTAGTTCATGTCTAGATATATTAGAGGACACGTTGCTCTCTCTCTCTCTCTCTCTCTCTTTTTTATAAATACTATCTTGTCTGTTTTGAGTCCTTTTATCTTCTAGACAGTTTTAAATCTGAATTGTTAAATTCCACAAAATAACTTACTGGGATTTTGTTTGTATTTTTCTATAGATTGCTCTGGGAAGAACTTACATTATGAGATTTGTGTCCTTATTTTCACAGGTATATGATAAGCCCGATTTGGTTATGTGTTACTGTAAACAAAGTCCTCTGAAAAATCGAAAGGCATAGAGTTCTGTGACTGATAAGTGACTTATGAAACAATTGTTCTCAGGGAAACTGTAAAGAGAGTAGAGGAAGCAGGACAGAGGAAAAAATATAAATAAGGGCGCTGTTTCAGGTAAATTGTAACAGAGGGTCACTTCAGACCGATTTTGCAAGACTTTGGAGTGGAAGTTATGCCTAGAGTTTGATTAGAAGCAAGTGAGTGGAGTTTTGTTATTCCCAGACTATTAATATATATATATTTTAAGGTTTTTAAAATTTATTTTGAGAATGAGAGAGAAAAAAGGGAAGGGACAGAGAGAGTGGGGGACAGAGAGAATGCCAAGGAAATATTGCATTGTCACCACAGAGCTTGAACTGTGACACGATGTCTAGAGCCAAAATCAAGAATCAGATGCTCAAGTGACTAAACCACCCAGATGCCCCAATACTCCCAGATTCTTTAGACATTAGTTAAGGGTTTTTCTGGGTTTGGGTGGAGTATAAATTCTCAGACACTTTAATACAGGGAAAATGGACTTCAGTGGCTGAAGGGCAGCATGTGCTAGCTGTTGACAGTGAAGGCACATAAAGTTCATGGCTTAAAAAAAAGAGAGGGAAAGTGATGTGGACAGGGATATGGATAGACCTTGACATTTTTTGCCATGCTTTCCTTTGCTTGGGTGCTCTTTATTTTTATCTTTATTATTTTTTATTCTGGTGTTTTTTAATGTTTTAAACACCACCAGCTCCTTGATTAAATTTGTTCTAGGAAACCTAAGATTCTGTTGCTATTGCAAATAGTGTCCCTAAGAACTGTATCTTCTGGGGCACCTGGGTGGGTTAGTTGGTTAAGCGTCTGACCCTTGATTTCAGTTCAGGTTATGATCTCATGGTTTGTGAGATGGAGGACCGTGTTGGACTGTGCACTGATGTGGAGCCTATTTAGGATACTTTTCCTTCCTCTGCCCCCTTCCCATTCACTCTTCTCTCTCAAAATAAATAAAAACATTTAAATAATCTTAAAGAATTTCATCTTCTAAATGGTGTCATATAGAAGTGTAATGATTTTTTTGTTTTTAATTGTGTAGCCATCTATATTGCCAACCTTTATTATTGCCAAAATTTTTTTCTGTAAATAATTTAGGGTTTTCTAGTAGCCAATAATATCATCTGGGAATGTTATTGGTGTTCTATCTTCCTCTCTATTTTTTTTTTAAAAGTATCTCTGGGTAGGAATTCTGGCACAATGTCAGATATAAACAGTGATAATAAGATTCTTGTTCCTAATTATAAGGGGGGTATTTCTAAATTTCCTCATTACAAATGATGCATATAGACCATATGAATCTTCCATGTAGTATAATGTTTTCAAGATTCGTTCACATTGTAGCTTGTATCATTACTTCATTTCTTTCTATGGATCATTAATACAGGCTTGCTGGAGGAGATGTGGATGGGGGGATTGGGCTAAGTGGGTAAGGAGCACTAAGGAAGACACTTGTTTCGGTGAACACTGGGTGTTATACCTAGGGGATGAATCTCTGGAATCTGCTCCTGAAAACATTATTGCACTATATGCTAACTAACTTGGATGTAAATTTAAAAAAGTATGGCTACTTCAGCTTTCTTTTGACAACCATTAGCATGATAAATGGTTCTCCATCCCCTCATATTCAATCCATAGTTGTCTTTAGGTCTACCATGGGTCTCCTGTAAGCAGCATGTAGATGTGTCTTATTTTCTTATCCATTCTGTTACCTTTCTCTTTTGATTGGAGCATTTAGTCCATTGACACTTTGGGTACTGAAAGTTATGTATTTAGTTCCATTGAGTTGCCCATGCAGTTGGTGTTTCTGGTGACGTTCTCTGGTCCCTTCTAGTCTTTCTTGCTTTTTGGTTTTGTTTTGTCTTTGGTCTACTCACAGAGTCCCCCTTAACATATCTTGCAGGGCTAGTTTGTGGTCACAAACTTCTTTAGTTTTTGTTTGGGAAACTCTTTATCTCTCCTTCTATTTTGAATGATAGCCTTGCTGGACAAGGAATTTTTGGCTGCATATTTTTCTGATTCAGCACCTTGCATATATCCTGCCACTCCTTTCTGGCCTGTCAGGTTACTGTGAGTAGGTCTGCTGTGGACCTGATCTGTCTTCCCTTGTAGTTTAAGGCTTTTCCCCCCTTGATGCTTTCATGACTCTTGTCTGTGTATTTTGTGAACTTGACTATGATACATATGCCTTGATGATGGTCAGTTTTTGTTGAATCTAATGGGAGTTCTCTTTGCTGCTTGGATTTTGATATCTGTGTCCTTCCCCAGATCAGGAAAGGTTTTCACTATAATTTCTTCACATGAAGCTTCTGCCCCTTTTTATCTCTCTCTTCATTTTCTGGGACTCCTATGACTCAGATATTATTCCTTTTCAATAAGTCACTGAGTTCTCTAAGTCTTGTACAATGCTCTTTTGTCTTTGGACCCATCTTTTTTTCTTCTTCATTATTCACAATTTTGTCTTCTATGTTGCTGGTTTACTGTTCTGCTTAGTCCATCCTTGCTGTCATGGAATCCATTCAACATTGTATCTTGGTAATAGCACTTTTAATTTCACCCTGACTGGATTTTATTTCTTTTATATCCACAGAAAGCGATTCTATGCTTTTCTCAACCGTGGCTAGTATTCTTATTATCATAGTTCTAAATTCTAGTTCATACATCTTGTTTTGTATCTGTGTTAAGACCCAGGATATTTCTTCTGTTCTTTCTTTTGGGGTGAATTACTTTGTCTTGTCATTTTGGAAGAAGAATAAAATTAATAAAATTAAAAATTAAAAATAAAAACAAACAAAATAAAAAAAAGAAGCTAGATTGTAGATGTGTTTTGGTTGGCTTGTTGAAGGAAACTTGATAGAATAGGGTAAAAATGGGAAAGAGAAAAAAACACGTAAGACAAAATTTAAAAATTTAAGAAAATATAAAATAGGGTAAAATAAAATGAAATAGAATAAAAATTAAAAAATAAAAAATAATTAAAAAAATAAAATTTCTATTTTATGTATCCTACAAAAATAAGAGAAAAAACCAATTCAAACAAAAACAGATGCAAAAATAGCTAATAAATGAACTAGCAAACAGAATGAAACCTGAGTGAGGTTCCATCCATTTTCCTGTAGAACTGAAACGATGAAGCTTTCTATAGTCTGTACACTAAGCAGGTGTAGGCACTTACGCTGGTCTTCTCCAGGATGTGATTGGATGGTACAGTTGGGTGTTTCTTGGTATGACAGCTCTGTTCTCATCTGGATGGCACTGCTTAGCTTACTGGGGTGGATCAGTGTGGCACTCGTGCACATGTGTGGAGAGGTGGACATGGCTTCACACAGTTCCCTGGTCTCTGGCACAAGAACGTTGCATTCTCACCGACCTGCAATCAAGCACCCTTCCTTTGTCTCAGGCCTCTGTCCACTCTCTATTTCTATTCTGTCCATTGACCTGCCAGGCAGCACCTCCCTCCAGAGTTATATCTCAGATGAGATTGTGTTTCAAAACCCCACACTTCAGAGACACCTACAGCTTGGACCTGTTATGACTTTCTTGGGAAGGCTCTCACTGAGCAGTGGCCAGGTACCTGCATGGCCCAAAAGACATTTGTGCAATCATGCAGTGGCAGAGGTTCAGAGATTATAGTAAATCACAACACACAGCCGGTGCCAGGTTTCACTGCACTTTGGTGTCTTTGTAAGAAAATATGACTATTCTCTGGGGTCTGCAGTGACTTATGCCTGGCAGGAGGCCAAATGGCCTCTACCTAATAAATGTTGTCCAAGCAGGGGACCCGCTTCTCCCTATGTGACACATGGACGGCTCAGACCTGCTGCCTGCTCCTAGGTATCCACCCTGCTTCCTCACCAGAGTGCTGCCAGGCACTGGGCTCTAGTACTTCAGACTCTGCACTCCACTATTTATAGAATCCTGATGTTATTGAAACCCTCTCCTATCTTCTTGGCAGTGGTTTTAGGGAACAGATTTCTAGTTCAGTCTCCTGTGAGTGTTTTCACTTTTTCTTTCTCTTTTCTTCAGCTACTTTCAGGGGAGTGTTTTTCTTGCACTCTTTCTGCTAAAGAATTTTTTGTGGGGAGGGGCTGGGAGGGTCAAGATGGCAGAGAAGTGGGGAGCTCTGTAATTTTCATCTGCCTGCATCTATCAAACTGAGAAGGACTGAAGCCACAATATTCTTGTCTGCAAGAGTGGGAGGAAAACAGAAGAGTCCACAAAGAAGACAGCCTCAGAGGTGCCTGAGTCTACCTCAAGATACAAACCAAAGTACACATGGTGGAGGGTCCTGAATACCACTGAGTAGTGAAATAAAACAACCAGTGGCACAACAAGAGAAACCAAGAGACATCACTAAAAGAACACTTCCTGAATGGACAGACCCTGGACAGTCAATGAGCCTCCTTTAATATAGCAGAACTAACAGGTGTAGAGTGCATAACGTGTTTTTAAACTGACAAGAGACAACTAGCCAAAATGATGAAATGAAGAACTCTCCTCTAAAGAAATTCCAGGAAGAAGTCACAGCCATAGAACTGCTCAAAACAGATTTAAGCAACATAACTGAGCAAGACTTTAGAACATTGTCATAAAATTAATTGATGGGCTTGAAAAAAGCATGGAAATCATCAGAGAAGCTACTGGTAAAAAGACTAGGGACCTTCATAATAGTTGTGACATGTTAAAAAATGCTATAAATGAGGTGCATAATGAAATGGAGGCAGCCACTGCACGATTGAAGAGGCAGCGAGGAGAATAGGTGAATTAGAAGACACAGTTATAGAAAAAGGGGAAGCCAAGAAAAAGGGAGAGAAATTGATCCAGGAGCATGAAAGGAGAATTCGAGACCTGAGTAATCCAATCAAAAGGAACAATATTTGTATCATAGGAATTCCTGAAGAAGAAAGAGCAAAAGGTCCTGAAGAGATACTAGACCAAACTATAACTGAAAATTTCCCCAATTTGGGGAAGGAAATAGACATTGAAATCCAGAGGCACAGAGAACTCCCCTAAGGCGTAACTCGAATCGACATTCAGCACAACGTATCATAGTGAAAGTGGCAAAATATAAAGATAGAGAATTCTGAAAGTAGCTCCGGAAAAGGGCCCTAACATACAAAGGGAAACCTATCAGAGTGGTTTCAGACCTATCTAATGAAACTTGGCAGGCCAGAAAAGAATGGCAGGAAATCTTCAATGTGATGAACAGGAAAAATATGCAGTCAAGAATCCTTTATCCAGCGAGCCTGTCATCCAAAATAGAAGGAGAGATAAATGTTTTTCCAAATAAACAAAAATTGAGAGAATTCACGACTACCAAACCAGCCCTACAAGAAATTCTAAGAGGGACCCTATGAGGGAAATATGCAAGGAATACAAGGTACCAGAGACGCCACTACAAGCATGAACACTACAGAGGACACAATGAATCTAAACCCACATTTTTCAGTAATATCACTGAATGTAAATGGACTCAATGCTCCAATCTAAAAGACACAGGGTAGAAGAATGGCTAAGAAACCAAAATCCATCTATTTGATGTCTAAAAAAGACTCATTTTAGACCTGAAGACATCTTCAAATTGAAAGTAAGGGGATGGAGAAATATCATGCGACTGGTAGTCAAAAGAAAGCTGGAGTAGCCATACTTATATCAGACAAACTGGACTTTGAAGGAAGTAACAAAAGATGAAGAAGGATATTGTATAATAATTCCAGGGTCTTTCCGTCAGGAAGAGCTAAATATCTATGTGCCAAATTCGGGAGAACCCAAATACATAAAACAATCACAAACAGAAACAATCTTATTGATAAGAATGTGCTAATTGCAGGGCATTTTAATACTCCACTGACAGCAATGGATATATCAACCAGACAGAAAATCACTAAAGAAACAATAGGCCTGAATGACACATTAGAACAGATGGATTTGACTGATATATTTAGAACTCTACATCCTGATGTTAGGGAACTCACTTTCTTCCTGAGTGTGCATGGCACATTCTCCAAGATAGATCACATACTGGGTCATAAAGGAACCCTCCATAAGTATAAATGAATTGAGATCATACCATGCATACTTTCAGATCACATTGCTATGAAAGTTGAAATCAGTCACAGGAAAAAGTCTGGAAAACCTCCAAAAATATGGAGGTTAAAGACCACCCTACCAAAGAATAGTTGGGCCAATCAGGCATTTATAGAGTAAATTTAAAAATATATGGGAACAAATAAAAATGAAAATACAACAATCCAGACACTCTGGCATGCAGCAAAGGCAGTTCTAAGAGGAAAGTATATTTCAATCCAGGCCTATTTCAAGAACCTAGAAAAAGCACAAATTCAAAATCTAACAGAGCACCTAAAGGAACTAGAAAGGGAGCAGCAAGAGCACCCCAAACCCAGCAGAAGAAGAGAAATAATAAAGATCAGGGCAGAAATAAATAATATAGAATACAGAAAAACACTTGAACAGATCAATGAAACCAGGAGTTGGTTTTCTGAAAAAATAAAATTGATAAACCTCTAGCCAGGCTCCTCAGAAAGAAAAGATAGACCACCCAAGTAGACAAAATCATGAATGAAAATGGATCTAATACAACCAATCCATCAGGTATACAAGCAATCATCAGGGAATACTATGAAAAATTATATGCCAACAAAATGGACAACCTAGAAGAAATGGACAAATTCCTAAACACACATGCACTACCAAAATTCTAATGGGAAGAGTAGAAAATCTGAGCAAATCCATAACCAGTGAAGAAATCAAATTAGTTATCAAAAATCTCCCAATGAGTAAGAGTCTGGGGCCAGATGGCTTCCCAGGGGAATTCTACCAGACATTGAAAGCAGAGTTAGTACCCATTCTCCTCAAGCTATTCCAAAAAAAAAAAAAAAAAAAAAAAGAAGAAAAGAAATAGAAGGAAAACTTCTGGATTCATTCTATGAAGCCATCATCACTTTGATTCCCAAACCAGACAGAGACCCAGCAAAAAAAGAGAACTACAGGCCAATATCCTTCATGAATACTGATGCAAAAATATTCAACAAGATACTAGCAAATCGAATTCAACAGCATATAAAAAGCATTATCCATCATGATCAAGTGGGATTTATTCCTGGGTTACAGAGCTGGTTCAATATGCAAATCCATCAATGTGATACATCACATTAACAAAAGAAAAGATGGAAACCATATGATGCTGTTGATAGATGCAGAAAAAGCGTTTGACAAAATACAGCACCCTTTCTTAACAAAAACCCTCAAGAAAGTCGGGATAGAAGGAGCTTACTTAAATATCATAAAAGCCATTTATGGAAAGCCCACAGCTAATATCATCCTCAATGGGGAAAAACTGAGACCATTCCCCCTAGATTCTTTTCCACGGCAAGGATGTCCACTCTCTCCATTGTTGTTTAACATAGTGCTGGACGTCCTAGCATCAGCAATCAGACAACAAAAGGAAATAAAAGGTATCAGCATTGGCAAAGATGGAGTCGAACTTTCACTTTTTGCAGATGACATGATATTCTACATGGAAAACCTGACTGACTCCACCAGAAGCCTATTAGAACTGATCCATGAATTCAGTAAAGCCGCAGGGTAGAATTTCAGTGTACAGAAATCAGTTGCATTTTTATACACTAATAATGAAGCAACAGAAAGAGAAATCAAGAAACAGGTCCCATTCACAATTGCATGAAAACCCATAAAATACCTATGAATAAACCTAACCAAAGATGTAATGATGAAAACGATAGAAAACTTATGAAAGAAATCGAAGAAGACACAAAAAAATGGGATAACATTTCGTGCTCATGGATGGTAGAATAAATATTGTTAAAATATTATTATTACCCAGAGCAATCTACATATTCAATGCAGTCTCAATCAAAATTGCACCAACATTCTTCACAAAGCTAGGACAAACTATCCTCAAATTCGTATGGAACAACAGAAGACCCTGAATAGCCAAAGTAATATTGAAAAAGGAAACCAAAATGGAGGCATCACAATCCCAGACTTTAGCCTCTACTTACTACAAAGCTGTCATCATCAAGACAGTATGGTATTGGCACAAAAACAGAAACATAGGCCAATGGAATAGAATAGAGAGCCCAGAACTGGACCCACATATGTATGGACAATTAATCTTTGACAAAGCAGGAAAGAGTATCCAATGAAAAAAAGACAGCCTCTTTAACAGGTGATGCTGTAAGAACTGAGCGGCAACATGCAGAAGAATGAAACTAGACCACTTTCTCACACCATACACAAAAACAAACTCAAAACGGATGAATGACCTGAATATGAGACAGGAAACCATCCAAACCCTAGAGGATAAAGCAGGAAACAATCTTAACCTCAGCTGTAGCAATTTTTACTCAACACATCTCCAATGGCAAGGGAATCAAGAGCAAAAAACTATTGGGACCTCATCAAGATGAAAAGCTTCTGCACTGCAAAGGAAACAATCAAAAAAACTAATCAGCAACTGATGGAATGGGAAAAGATAGTTGAAAATTACATATTGGATAAAAGTAGTATCCAAAATCTACAAGGAACTCCCCAAACTCCACCCCTGAAAAATGAATAATCCAGTGAAGAAGTAGGCAGAAGACATGAATAGACACTTCTCCAAAGAGGACATCCAGATAGCCAACAAACACATGAAACGATGCTCAGCATCACTCATCATCAGGGAAATACAAATCAAAACCACACTGAGATACCACCTCATGCTGGTCAGAGTGGCTAAAATGAATAAGTCAAGAGACTATAGATGTTATCGAGGATTTGGAGAAACAGATACACTCCTACACAGTGGGAATGTAAAGTGGTACAGCCTCTCTGGAAAACAGTGTGGAGGTTCGTCAAAAAACTATCAATACAACTCTTGTATGACCCAGCAATAGCACTGTTGGGGATCTACCCAAGGGATACAGAAGTGTTGATACATAGGGGTATATGTACCCCAATGTTCATAACAGCACTTACAACAATAGCCAAATCATAAAGCCTAAATATCCATCACCTGATGGTGATGGATATATATGTATATATATATATACACAATGGAATACTACATGGCAATGAGAAAGAATGACATCTGGCCAATGGTAGCAAAGTGGATGGACCTCGAGGGTGTCATGCTAAGTGAAATCAATCAGGCAGAGAAGGACAGATACCATATGTTTTCACTTATAGGTCTAATAGGTGAAACTTAGAAGACCATGGGGAGGGGAAGTGGGGAAAAAGAATTATAAGGAGGAAGGCAAATCATGAGAGACTAGAATACTGAAAACAAACTGAGGGCTGAAGGTGAGGGGGAAAAGGGAAGGAGGTGATGGTCATGAAGGAGGGCACTTGTGGGGAAGAGCACTGGGTGTTATATGGACCTTGAGAGCTTGTTTGGAGGTTCTAGCAGGGGAGCGCAGCTACTCGTACACCCTTGACTGAAGAACGGTCCTCCTCTATAGGGGATGGTCGTCCTCTTTGACCAAGCGCGCAGCCCGGAGGGACCCACATGGAGCAGTGAGGGAGGAAGGGGACACCCGCCTAGCCAGCCAGATCAGCCGAATCAACCTGGTGGTCAATGGGGTGACAGATGTCACAGCCAGATCGCCCTCACATCCTGGGTGTTATATGGAAACTACCTTGATAATAAACGATGAAGAAAATTTTTTTTTAATGTTTTATTTTCGATAAAGATAGAGCACAAACGAGGGAGGGGCAGTGAAAGAGAGAGAGAATTGGAAGCAGGCTTTAAGCTCCAAGCTCTGAGGTGTCAGCACAGAGCCTGACATGGGACTTGAACCCACAAACCATGAAATCATGACCTGAGCCTAATTTGATGCCTAACTGACTGAATTACTCAGGCACCTCTTCTGCATGTTCCTGATGTGCCACACTCTTCTCCTTTCTTTGTTTTCTCTCTGCAAAGCAGGCCCCTACCCTCTCTAGCTTTTCTCCCCTCCAGTTCACCTCTCTGCACCATGTATCTGCTGAGTTCTCTGGCTCAAGTTATGCAGATTGTTGTGTTAATCCTCCGATCAGTTTCCTAGGTGTGCAAAGTGGTTTAATGCCATTCTAGCTGCATTTCAGGGATAAGACAAGCTGGGGGTCTCCATGCTGCTCCGCCATCTTAACCTAGTCCCCTAAAAATATTGTTCTATTGAATAAATTTACATGTAACATGTACAAGTTTAAGATGAACAGTGTGTTACTTGATACACTTTTATACTGTAATGTGATTACCAACATAATGCTATTTATCGTATTATATATTATAATAGAATATTGTGTATGTTCATTATACAGTGCATTAGATCGCTGGATATAGTATATAGTATAACAAAAATATTTTCAGCTATACCATTTTACATCCCATCAGCAGTATATAATATCTCCAAGTTCTTGCATATGTGTTGCTTTCCACGTTTTTGAGTGTAGCCGTCCTAGTTGGGGTGGGGGGAGTAGTAATCTCTCTGTGATTTGATTTGCATTTCCTTAGTGACCCAGAAACCTAACCAGGAGTGGGGTTGCTGTTCTCTTGGCTGCCCCAGTTCTAGGGTGTGGGGTGTGGTAGGCAGGCAGTTAAAACTTCACAGCCCTATCTTATAGCAAAACATCCACTTCATTCCTCACCAAGTTTTCCCTGGCGACCCTTGGTTACTAAATTCCAGGGTTCTGCAAAACTAGTTTTTATCATTTCATTAGTTGTTCCTGGTGGTAGGGGGATGGAGCCCTGCTCTGCCATTTTCAGTAATACTACTCTTGTAATCCTACTACTTCTCTAATTCAATGTTCTCTCCATTTTACCAATGTGTACACTGAGGCACAGAGAGGGCAAGTTACTGGTTTAAGATCATAGAACTATACGGGTACTTGGGTTGCTCTGTTGGGTAAGTGTCTGACTTTTGGTTTGGGCTCAGGTCATGATATCACAGTCATGAGATCAAGCCTCATGTCAGCTCCCACATTGTGTGTGGGGCATATTTAAGAGTCTTTCTCTCCCTCTTTCTCTGCCCCTCCCCTGTGTGTGTTCTCTCTCTCTCTCTCTCTCTCTCTCTCTCTCTCTCTCTCTCTCTCTCCCTCTCCCTCTCCCTCTCCCTCTCCCTCTCCCTCTCCCTCTCCCTCTCTCTCTCTCAAAAAGATCATAAAACTACAAATAGTGGAGACTGGGTATAGAACACGAAAATTTTACTATTATAATGCTAGTAGATTCTTGGAAAATATTTATGACTACAACATGGTGGAATATGGATGTTAAGCTTTCTTTTTGTGTTATAATGATTTTGACTTTGGTTTTGATTTGATCATGAAGGTCTACTGAGATTCAGAGGCTTCTTGAGTAGACTAATAAATAAATTTTGATGGGAAAGGGGGAAATAAAAAGACCAGAAAGTGAGAAGGTATGATTCAGACAATGTAATGTGTTTATCAAATCATTAACTTTTTTTCTCTTGGGCACACAGTCTACATTTCCTATTCTCCTTACATCCACGTGAGGTCTTATCAATAATGGGTAGATGTGTCCCAGTTTAGGCTTGGTTCATAAAGTGTCCTCTGGGATTCTTAATCTCTGTATGGTCATTGGCTATGTGGGCGTAGATGACTCAGTACGTGGTTCCAAAGTTCGAGAAAACTGGAGACATCACAAAATGGGAACAGGCTGTATGCGAAGTGCATGGCTTCATGGAAAGTTGCATATGAGACCTACCTGGTTAGGCCAATCTGCTTTGTGTGAATGACTTTTACTGGGATTATGTCACTGAGATTTGGGGCTGTTCTGTATTATTACAGCATTTCTAACCCATGCTAATTGATATTGAGAACCAATAGATAGGGCTCCTAATGAATTTATTCAAGAAGATGAGGGATGGAAGGTGGGATGGGGCCCCCTAGGGTGGGCTGGATGAATGGACCATTATGAGGAGCACTAGGCATGGGGCCAGCTGTCTCGGGTAGAGCCCTTGCCATGCTGTACCTCAGGATTGCACTGATCACCATTCTTCTATCCCTGTGCATACCTCCCCACAATGCCCCCAGCCACCTGAAGCCCAGAGGATGTACTCTGCACACAAATACTGCATTAGGGTTGGAGAAACATCACAACTTTACTTGGGGGTGTTTCTGAACTTAGGAAACTTGAGACCCCTTAGCTGGATGAGTGGTTAGTGGAGCAGCTCCACATTATAGAATAAATGAATGTAAAGTGCTGCTAGTCACATCTGGTCTGTCTTCTACATGACATTCTGATGAACAGAGATGTTAATGAATGAGAAAATCCTCTGTAAAGTTGAACGCATTAATAAGAGCAAAAACAATTCTTCCTATTAACAGCCTGCAACTCTAGGGTGTCCCTGGGTTATATTGTTGGATTACTGAGAAAACTTCCTGATCCCACATTATATTCCCCAAATGAATTGTTATATCTGCTAGCTTGACTATGCAATGAGGTAAGGAGATGTGTGTGTGTGTGTGTGTGTGTGTGTGTGTGTGTGTGTGTGTTTCTATTTAATCTTCCTGAATCCTAAATCCTACTATGCATAGTGTTCAGCTCAATGGTGTTGGTTCCTTTTAGATGGAAGAATGGACAGATGGACAGAAGGCCAGAGAGGTGAAGTGGCTTTGACAAGCCTATAGATTTTTTTGAGTTCGATCCTACCTCTTGATTTCCACCATTCTACCCTCTTTCATTAACTTTCTAAGCTGCTATTCTCTTTCTGTGAAAATGATGTATTAGATCTATATAAACTTTTCATCATCCCTACCAGATTTTATATTTCGTGATTTCAAGAAAATTTTAATAAGTTTCCTAGAGTTTCATCCTTATGTTCTCCTATGCACCCTCTGGGTGATGAATGACCAGTGGAAGGAGGAAATAGACAAACGCAGGAAGCAGGTGACACCATGCACTAGCACACTGAAGCTTAGATCCAACCTCAGAGAGCTTCATTTAAGATTTGGGATGCTGAAAACACTGGTAGGGATGGGGGCCACGGGGAGCCCTGGGGGAAGGTGGAGGGTAGGTGGAGAATTTTAGGTTTTTGGAATCACACTAAAAAAATGACACCTGAGTCTTTCAACATATTAAGAACAATGGCAGAATTTATCTTCGGCTTCTTAAGAAAAATATTTTCCTAATAATTTGATTTTTATAAAGGCAAGGTTCTGAGTTTCTGGAGAGGAGAAGATTTAGAGGAGAGAACTAAGTGGCTTTACTTAGTAATATAAATGAATATAAAATAATAAAAAGGGTGACTCTCATGAGTGAAAAAGTTGTAGTGATGCTGAGTTTTGCTCTCTCCAGTGGGCTTTGGGCAGACATATGGGGCTCTGAGTAGGGGGAAAGAGAAGACCTGGCAAGTGGATGGACCTGAGTGGAAGCAGGACCCCAGGAGATGGAGGCAAGGTGGTCCAGAGACTCCCAGACAGGCAGTGTAAGTTGGTGGCCACTGGGAGCATGGGGGCCTGATATTAAAATTTCGGATTTTCTTTATAACTGTACTTCCTTTATGACATTCTCAGTTTCTATAATTCAGCCACGTGTCCAGTAGCAGATGAGAAGGAAAGGTGACACTGAATGGCACAGTAGTGGTGATGAGGTGGCTAGATGCACATGGTTAGGGAATAGTGATATTGGTGGTGTCAATAACAGTAGTAGTGATACCAATACCTACGCAGGAAATGCTTACATACTATGTGCCAGGCATTGTTCTAAGCATTTTCTAGAAATGATCTCATTTTATCTGCATATTGACCTTCTGAGGTAGGCACTCTTTTTTTCCAGCTTTACTGAGAGATTATTGACATGTAAGTTTTAGGTGTACAATGTACAGTATGTGAAGATTTGATATATGTACATGTTCAGAGGTGATTACCACAGTAAGATTAGTTAACACTTCTGTGCCCTCACATAATTACCATTTTTGTGCGTGTATGATGATGACACTTAAGATTTACTCTCTTGACAACATTAAAGTATATAATACAGTATTGTTAATCATAGTCACCATGCTGTATGTTGCATACCCAGTTAGACATTTTCATCAGCTCCATTTTACAGATGAGAAAACTGAGACATAGACCTTGAGAGGAGTGACTTCCTGTTGGCACCCAAGATAATGTGGTAAGCTATTTGTCCTTGGTTACCTGTGGTAATCTTCTTGGAAGGCTGGAAAATCTGGGGCCATAGTTTCAACATTTGTGACAAACGTCCACGTCCCTTTATTTCCACGCCTTGGCTCTGGGCCATGTCAGTAGGCTTGGTAGCATCTGAGACAGGGTCTCATAGGATTATGGTGTTTAAATTCCTGGTCCAGTGCCAGCTACTGCCAGCTGGCTGGAAGAAGAGAGTTGGTGTCTTACAGGAGCCAACTCTCCAGCTCAGATGCTCAGAGAGGTCACGTTCAACTTGTTCCATTTTTCAGGGCAAGAAGAACAACAGGATTTAAGTGTTCCCAATCTGGTTGGGTCATATAGTTTGTGATTTTATCCAAGAGACCTGACATCAGGGCATTAGAGGACCATCTAGAGGATGGGGAAGCCATCTCTCCCTGTCACCCTCTTGCCCACTCTGACCCTGCAGAGCCAGCAGGGTCCTAGGACCGACTTTAGGTGAGTTCAGTGCTATAGTGGTTGCAAGATGTGGCATGGTGGCATCTGCTCTTATAGCTGGAATCCAAAATGTCAGCTGGCATTTCTGAAATTTTAAATCCTCCTGATTTTTCTAGAGGAAATGTCCAAGAAAAAGAGTAAATTGTACATTATACAAGTATTTCAGCATGGCCGGACAAGTAAATTTTCTCTCAGTGTTGATCTTTTCTGATAAATTCAAATTTTCCATTGTTTTCTATGTAAAAAGACAATGAAATAATCCACTTGATTTTTGGTAATGCTCCTAATTTCATCCTTCTCTTTTTTGAATTTCAATTAAACTTTCCAAAATCCTATCTTATTCTTGGCATTTGGTCGGAATTAAGAAAAAAATATGTATATACAATCATAACAACAACTTACATTGTTTCCCAGAGCTTTAGAGTGTCCACAGTCAGTTCATTTACTTTCTTATCTGACTTCTCAACACCCTTCAGATGGAGGATTGACATCACTATTTTACAAATGAAGAAACTGAGGCTCAGTGTGGCTGAATGGAGGACCTGAGACCTCCATGGTTTGATGGCTATTTCAGACTCTCAGGATCCAGTAGCGTTAAGAACATGCCATCGGACCCTGACCCGGAATGTCTCAATCTTGTGTTGTGAGTCCCCCACCCATTTAAAATTATAATAAGAGAATTTTTTTATTAAAAATTTTTTTTAATGTCTTTTATTTATTTTTGAGAGACAGAGAGAGACAGTGCGAGCAGAGGAGGGTCGGAGAGAGAGGGAGACACAGAATCGGAAGCAGGCTCCAGGCTCTGAGCTAGCTGTCAGCACAGAGCCCAACGCGGGGCTCGAACCCACGAACCGTGAGATCATGACCTGAGCTGAAGCCGGTGCTTAACCGACTGAGCCACCCAGGTGCCCCCAATAAAAATTTTTAATATAGTTTATTGTCAAATTGGTTTACACACAACACCCAGGGCTCATCCCAACAAGTGCCTTCCTCAGTGTCCATCACCCATTTCCCCTCTCGTGATAAACTTCTTTTATATAATGGTTCACCTGTCTTCTGCCAACCCTTTTTATTTCATAAGACTGATAACACGGAGTGTACTCAAGCTCTTTGCTAAAAAGACTCAGCTTCTTTTTAATGAAAAAATTATTTTCAATCACCCTTATCTGTGAGGATCAATGGGTTACCTGGCAATTGTACAGCACCTTCTTCTGAGATTTTGCAGCATTCTGCAGAAGCAACAATTTTGATTTCATTTGACTTTCTCAGCTTACAAATCTCACAATTATGGTTAGGATACTGGAAGCATCAGCACTGGCCAGTGTGTTGAAATTTACAAGCCCTAATCAACAATTTGGATGTCAGGACTGGAGCCTAGATATACTGAGTGGCATTGGCAAACTTGAAATGCGGGGGATCCAAGGTCAGGAGGGCTGGGCTGGGATGGGGAAAGTAGTGGAGCAGAAGGATATCAGTGGTGGGGCAGGATGGGCCAGGTGGTGGGGAGGCCTTAGTGCTACCCGCATGGGGCTGTGAGGTGGCGGTGGCAAGGGGCCCAGATGAATGTTAGGCTTATCTGTGCAGTGTGAGACTGTCAGTGTGTGCTGTGAGGGAACTGCAGCTGGCATTGTGAGAACTTAGGGTGGTTTCCACCCTAAATTGCATCCAAGTTAGGGCGGGGCTCTTCTTCATGTTTATGGAATTCCTTGGGTAAATTTGTCTCACATATGAATACCATACACTCTGTGAGAATGGGGACCAAGCTTGCTTCATTTGCTTCCTCAGCCACCAGCCCAATATACCTGACATAACACCCGTTGATCGAATGAATGAGTGGGTGGGTCTGTAAGCCTGCTGTGAATCCAGGGACCTGAGGTTGAACTCCAACTTTATATGGCTCACAAAATATTTGAATGGAAGAATCCCTTCATGTGATAGTAGCTCATCTTTCAGGGTACATGAAAAATGTTTAGATTCCTTTCAGACTTGTCACTTCTGAGATAACTAATCTTGGAGATGCACAGGCCAGAATCAGTGGGTTGGTGGCCAGGAGCTTAAAGGAGTGATCTGTACCCAAGAGGTGCCTGAGGATCATTTCTGTGGGGATAGCTGGGGGAAAAGTAGAAATGGACTTTATTCTTCTAGATAACACACAGAAGAGGAAAAGAAGTGTCAAGAGGTTAGAAACCAACTCAAGGTCACATCATTAGGAAGTGTTTCAGATTATGGGGAGATTGTAAAGGGAGAGCAGCGGCAAGGGAAAAGTTCTGTTTGCTGACAGGCTCAGCTGGTTACAGTTGATAACACCATTTCTCACTCCAGCTCTCTTCACCTGACAGGGGAGAAGACTATGGCTCAGGAAGATGATATGAATTTCCAAAATCTCACAGTAAGCTCATGGAAGAGTCAGCACTAGGACCCAGGCTTCCTGACTCCTGTTGTACTACTTAGAAAAGAAAGAAGCTAGAAAGTCTCAGGCAGTTTGACTAACGTTCATAGAATGGTGCAATGAACAGTGTATAGGGTTGATGTCAGACCTGGCTGTGGTCAAATTCTAGTTTCTACCACTGACAGCCTTAGGATAGTGTGTAGGAGTAGAAAGTTCTTTGATACTTAATTTTATCTGCTCACATTCTGTTCTACCACTTACAGCCCTGGGGTAGTATGTAGAAGAAAATTCAATGATATTTAATTTTCTCATCTGTGAAAGTATTTTTCTGTCCCATATAATGATGAAACAGCATGGTACATATAAAGCACTGACATTATACATTCAAAGGGACCAATTATATGGACATAAAATTTCCTCTACCAGTTCCAACAACTTCTTTGACAAGAACACTTAAGAGCTGGCATCAAAGAGACTGAGATTGAGCAACACTGATCATCCATAAGCGACCTCTCAGTTCCATTGGACAATTTCTGAAAGGAAGACATGTATTGTGTGGCAAAACAGGAAGTTGTTCAAGATTAGTAGTGGTCAAGCAAATATAAACTTTAAAAAGTAAGATGAAATTTAGCAAAAAATAAGTCCTGATATCCATTACTAGCTAAGGTGGAAGTGGTAACCTACATTTTGGTGTTAGTTATGTAAATTGGGGACTGTCTTTTTGGTGAGAGATATCCAAAGTCTTTACAATATCTATACCTCTCTGTTTAGTATATACATCTGAGAAATTATCCTAGGGACCTAGAGATGACTTAATGCATGATTAATTTTCTGTGGTATTAGGAAAAAAAGGAATTATTATTAGATACATCTACTTGACAGAATAATAGGCAATCATTTATTTTTTTCTAATGTTTATTTCTTTTAGAGAGAGAGAGAGTTTGAGCAGGGATAGTGGGGGCGGGGAGGCAGAGAGAGACGGAGCACAGAGCCTGACACAGGGTTCAAACCCATGAGCTGTGAGATCATGACCCGAGCTGAAGTTGAACGCTCAACTGACTAAGCCACCCAGGTATCCCAGAATAATAGGCAATCATTAAAAACAGTGCTTTATAATGATATGGAAAATATGTTATACTAATCAGGATAATATATTAAACATATGGTGTGATTTCAAAGATATCAATGAAAAGTGAACAAAAATCTATAGATGGAAGAAAGAATAAAAGAAAAATACATTAGAAAGTTGGTAAAATTTTCTTTTTGGATGGTAGTACTCAATAATTTTTTCTTCTCCTTTAAAAATTTTCTAAACTTTGTCTTATCATCATAGGTTTTGTTTACAATTACTTTCCCCTCCTTTGCCTAAGAGGATCTGCTGATACCCAGCCTAGGCAAAAACCTGGAGCTAGCTACTTTGTCTTTCCTTCTGTTCCTTTTGTCCACTCTGTGACTGAGTAATCTGGAGGAAATGTGATAGACTAGAAGAGAGGGACAGATTGGGGAGTTAGAAGACATGGGATCTGTGTTCAGTCTCCCACAATCTAACTTCTGTGATTTGGGTTTGCTCTTTAATACCTCTAGGTCAAAATGTTAGCATCTGAAAACCAAAGATGTTTGTAACAGCTTATCATACAAGAAAAAAAAATCCTTAATAGCTTTTAGCAAAGAAAAAAGGTACTCTATAGTCCATAATGGATAAAATTCCTTATTTGGCTTTTGAATCCAGATCACTTAGGATTGTGGGAATTTTCCAAATCCGAGAAGAGATTATAAAACTTTTTTTTTCCCCTGCAGGAACTTTCTTTAATCCTTTCTAGGCATTAAACATATGCATCATTCAGAGCAGCGGAAGGAGAACCAGACAATGCAGAAGGATAGACCAGATGACGTGTTATAAGAATACTATTGGTTTTATTAATTTACCACGTTAGAATGTAATTAATTCTGATAAGAAGCTATCGACCTCCTTAGATCCAGGTATCGTAAGTTCCTATATTATTTGGTTTTATTTTTTTATTCATTCAACACATAGTCCTTGACCACTGTTCAGGCTGGCAATAGTGACATTAAACACAAAGAATCTTCTTTCAAGATACTCTTAAGTATAGAATGGGAAGGTGGAGGGAGACCAATACAACATAGTGTGTGCAGAGAGCTAGGATAGAGATGCAATCTAAGTGCAGTATGAATACAGTGGAAGTCCTTATAATCTAGCTTGGGTTGAGGGAAGAGACCATCTTCCTTGTGGAGATAATATCTGAGCCTATTTTTGGAGGATACATGGAACTAAGCCAGTAGAATTGGAAAAGATTGGAGGTAAAGTATGTGGATGACAATGAGATGTTAGTGAGTATGACTTTATCAGGGAATTTAGAGTAGTTTTATGCAAAAGCACATGGTAGTGGACAGGGATGATTAACATGGTAGGTCAGTAAGATCCAGGGACTTGTAATGAGACTACAATGCTTCAAAATTTTATCTTGAAGGTAAAGAAGAGTCTTTGGAGGAAATGATTGAATGATTGAATTTTACATATAATACTGGATGCAGTGTGGATGATTGAAAAGGTGTTTGCATGAGTTATGAGGCAGGAGAGAGAGATGATGTTGGAGCAATCATCAGATTATTTTGCTAATTGACCTCAGTCTAGTGCTGGGTACTATGGTTGGGGCATGATAGGTGCTCAAAATGTTTTTGGAATAAATAAATGAATGGATGGATGAAGGTTAAGGTGTCACAGACTCTTAGTCTGGAGTTCTCTCTTGTCCAGCAAAAGAGCAGATGCAGAATTAATTTTGAGAGAGGCTAATGTCTGGGAGGAGACAAGAGCCCTGAGTAAGGGTCCTTCCTCTGTTTTTATTAGTATCAGGAGGCTTACAAACATGATGGACATGGAGAAAGAGACAATGAATCTGTGAACATTAACTCATGTGTGTGAGAGAAAGGAGGTTTTGAAGATATCTCATGTTTGGCGTGTGGGTAACTATGAAACAAAATCTTGGCACTGGGCAGATGGCCGTTTAAGGCAGGCACCAGGCGCTGCCTATGTTTATCTTGTCTAGAGCATGCTAACTCAGGGTCAACAAGGCACCTTTCTTTTACTAATTAGCTCCACTCATCTGTTGTGGTCTATAGCCCTGTTTACCTATATTGGTCCTTCCCTCCTGTGAAAGCGGCTTTCTGTTCTGTACTATGTTGGGGGTGCTTCTTCCCTGTTTACCTAATCTTGGATGCTTTCATACTAAACCTTGTCAAAGCATTGGAGCAAGCTCAGGAAATTCCTAAACTTATTCCCCACATTAAGGAACAAGACTTGATAAGGTGTGGTGACTAATTTTGCAATTATGAGGTGGACTAGTAAAGGGAGAAGTCAAGGATGACTCACTCCCATATTTGTGGTGGGTGGTGGAGGAAATACAGAAGGAGGAGCAAGAATTGAGTTGGGCTTGAGATGAGGAAATCAGTTTTTGAAGAGATGCCCATGTTCATTGAGAAGTACACATGGGAGTTGGAAGTGTTACTATGAAAAAGCAGGTGTAAAAAAATTTAGAGAAATTATTTTCCCATAAATGGTTATTTTTAGTGAAATAAAATTAATACATATTATAATTTTTTATTTCAAAAAATTTCACGAATATATTTTCAAAACAATTCATTCTTATTGGTTAAAATGCAAGAGAGGTAATATTTTGGGAGTTGTCTATTTTATCTGCTATTTAACTTTGTACTCTGTCAGAATTATTAATTAGAAAGGCAGAAAATGATCTGCATTATTAGCAAGTTCTTTCTTTGAGATTCAGGATTTGGAATAAAGCTATTCGACAAACACTGATTTCCCCCAACTTTAAAAAATTTCTTGAAAGTGGTAGTAATAAATTTTTCTTGGTAAATCTCTTTTCACCCAAGTCCTTGTTGTAGCTCATGGATTCATGGATAGTCCACGAAACATCACGGAATTTTTCATGCTGGGACTCTCACAAAACGCCGAAGTACAGAGAGTTTTATTTGTATTCTTTTTGATTGTCTACCTTGTCTCTGTTGGGGGAAATCTACTTATCATGATCACCATTATCTTCAGTCCCACCTTGGGCTCCCCTATGTACTTTTTCCTCTCTTGTTTGTCCTTTATTGATACTTGCTACTCCTCATGTATGACCCCCAAACTCATTGCAGACTCCTTGTATGAGGGGAGAGCCATCTCTTTTGAGGGATGTCTGATTCAATTCTTTATTGCCCATTTACTGGGAGGAACTGAAATCATTCTGCTCACGGTCATGGCCTATGACCGCTACATGGCCATCTGTAAGCCCCTGCACTACACGACCATCATGACCAGGCATCTCTGTGCCCTGCTGGTGGGGGTGGCTTGGCTGGGGGGCTTCCTGCACTCATTGGTCCAGCTGTTCCTGGTCCTTCAGCTGCCCTTCTGTGGGCCTAATGTGATCAATCACTTTGTCTGTGACCTGTACCCCTTGCTGGAACTCGCCTGCACCAACACATATGTCATTGGCGTGCTGGTGGTGGCCAACAGTGGTGTGATCTGCCTGTTGAACTTCCTCATGCTGGCTGGCTCCTACATTGTCATCCTGCGTTCCTTGAGGTGCCATGGTGCCGAGGGGAGACGCAAAGCCCTCTCCACCTGTGGGGCCCATTTTACTGTTGTTGCCCTGTTCTTTGTGCCTTGTATATTTATTTATATGCGGCCGTCATCTACTTTGTCCATAGATAAAATAGTGGCTGTGTTTTATTGTATTTTGACACCAATGTTCAACCCCCTAATTTATACACTGCGAAATGCAGAGGTGAAAAATGCCATGAAAAATCTATGGAGAAAATGAGCAATTGTGGATAGAACATATGGGTACAGTAAAGAAAGAAATAACTAGTCATTCTCAGTAAATATTCATATTTTCCTGATGAGAGCTGACAGACTATTAAAAAATTTCTCAATAAAACTTATTTGAATGTTCAAAATTATATCTGACCTATCCATGTCCTATGATACTGGCCAGACAAGTTATTATATACAACTTCAATTTCTTTTTAACAGTTTACACTGCATTGCAGAACATGGAAACACCATCTCTCCCTCACCTTGGTCTGAGTTGGAGCCATCATCAGCCTGGGGTACTAAGAATCTGTGATGAGTAGAATCCCTTGTTGAAATGGTCCTAACCTGGCCCTCCAACTCTGCACATGAGAATGTTGATCAGAATAGTTGCTGATGGTTCACCTATACCTGATTCTATTGACATTTTTTTTTTTGGAAATTTTACTGAAATATAGCTTAATGTGATTTTATTACACTTAAAAAACATTCTGCCATTTTAAAATATGTTTATTTATTTTGAGGGGGGTGAGGGGCAGAGAGAGAGAGGGGGAGACAGAGAATCCCAAGCAGGCTCTGTGCTCAAACCCAGGAACCCTGAGATCATGACTGAGCTGAAATCAAGATGCTTAACTGACTGAGCCACCCATGTGCCCCCTCCCATTTTGATAAACTTACAAAATTGCCAGGAGTCCACAGCAGAAAAAAGGTCAAGACCACCTTTACCTGGCATGTTTCAGACAGAGGCTGCTCCACCGGGTGGGTCCTGGACAGAAGACCACAAGGTGCAAAGTGGTGACTGACTCTGGGGGACCCTGGGAGGGGTTGAGCAGCCTTCAGTTGCACGTAAGAAGGACACTGTCCTCACAGCCTCATATATACTCCCTCTCCATCTGCCATGTGGGTTCTTGGATGCTGGTCCAAATCTTTTATGCCATGAACAGTTTTGAAATGGCAACTTGGAAAGCAGCAGTTGGGTAACTTTTCTCTGAGCATCGCTGTTTGCTCCTTTGGCTCACAGGGAAGAGCTGAGGCAGGGCCTTACTAAGCATCACTGGGGTCTGTGAAGGGACAAGTTGGTTTGGGGACAATAATACCAGAAATAATCTATAGCTTGGGACTATGAGAATGCAGCACATACAATTAGGAATTACTGAATTCAAATCCTAGAAGTGCACAGAATAGGTTTACACTAAAATTAACTATAGTATGTTGTGAAATTCTGCAAAAAATATCTAAACCTTATGTACATGTGATCACACACACACATGCACAAATGATTGAGCATTGTTTTGGTGCATCAGTTTAGAAGTAGGATCTCCTATTGTTCTCATAGCAGGTTGACATGGTTTTCTTTTTAAAACGTAAGACAATACTTTCTCCTTGAGGGTTTTGATGGTCTCCTGTCTCACATTCAAGTCCTTCAGCCATTTTGAGTTAATTTTTGTATATAGTGTAAGAAAGTGGTCTAGTTTCATTCTTCTGCATGTTGCTGTCCAATTTTCCCAGCACCACCTGCTAAAGAGGCAATCTTTTTTCCATTGGATACTCTTTCCTGCTTTGT
>NC_043710.1:14852446-14856960 GCF_006229205.1 Suricata suricatta | reverse complement strand
TCAAAAGACTATCCATAGAACTCCCTTATGACCCAGCAATAGCATTGCTGGGGATTTACCCAAGAGAGACAGAAATGCTGATGCATAGGAGCACATGTACCCCAATGTTTATAGCAGCAATATCAACAATAGCCAAAACATGGAAAAAGCCTAAATGCCCATCACCTGATGAGTGGATCAAGAAGATGTGGTATATATACACAATGGAGTACTACATGGCAATGGGAAAGAATGAAATCTGGCCATTTGTAGGAAAGTGGATGGACCTTGAGGGTGTCATGCTAAGTGAAATAAGTCAGGCGGAGAAGGAAAGATACCATATGTTTGCACTCATAGGTCTAACAGGAAAACAGGAGAAACCTAACGGAGGACCTGGGGGAGGGGAAGAGGGAAAGAGAGTTGGGGAGAGAGAGGGATGCAAAACTTGAGAGAGTATTGAATGCTGAAAATGAACTAAGAGTTGAAGGGGAAGGGGGTGGGGGGAAAAGAGGTGGTGGTGATGGAGGAGGGCACTTATGGGGAAGAGCACTGGGTGTTGTATGGAAACCAATTTGACAATAAACTATTAAAAAATTTAAGACAATATATTCACAAGGTTTACTTAGCCAAGGGTGCACTGGAATTTAAATCCAGATCCTTCTGCTTTCAAGTATGATCTTGCCAAAACGCACAGTTCTTTACTATCTACTGAGCTTGCTTTGCATGTTTTATCTTGTGTCTCCTGCTTGTGAGCTTCTTGTTATCAGTGTCCTTCTTGTCAATCTCTGATATGCACTTACCCAGTTCATTTAAGGTCCAGAGTTACTATCCAGTATATCATCCTGGAGGCTTTGATTCTCTCTAATCCACGTGGTAAAATGCTTACTCCTGGTCATTCATTACCGTGAGAAGGCTCTGCTTTCCACTTGCATGTCTTTAACTTAAACCTTTGAGTCCTCAGGTCAGACGACCCCCATATTCTGTTGGAGGGCTGTATTTTATTCATAACTTGTTGCCTCCTACTTTGGATACCTGTAGGAAGAGCTCCAAGGGAACCTCTTCCCTTGTTGGTTAGACAAGTGGGCTGGAGAGTGAAGGGGTGGATATCTTCCTTACTTTTTCCTTTTTTTTTTTTGTCTTTTGTTTTCTGGTAGCAGTGTTTCTAGTGACACTGTTTTCTAGAAGCAGTGAAAAGAGGAAAAGTGGCAGTGTGACTCTACCATTAAACTCTCAGGGAGGGAAACTGTATTTGGTCATTGGAGCTGCGATTTCAGGTGCCTGGAACAAATGCTCTTTATTCTCTCTGACCTCCCGCATCTTGGCCATTGACACAGATTCCACTGTGGGAAAGTGTGTAGCACAGTATAAAAAAAGAAAACCACGTTTCCAGAGTCAAAGGCACCAGGAAGAGCAAAGAGAGGAGGGTGCCCAAGACCATCTCTCATTAAGTTCTGTGTGAATTCCAGGGCTCTCTGCCTTGATGCTGTGAGCCTGTGGATCTGAACTCAAGCAGCTAACCGACGACCGTCTTTGAGACTGGCATTACCGGACAGACCACCACTCAAGTCCCAGACTGGCCACTGGGTGGCGTACATGTGGGACAGAGCTGAAAGCTGCAATGAATTTGGCGACGGAACTAAGATTGGAACAACATCCCACAGAGGATGGGTTGGAAATTGGAAACTGCAAGGTTAACTGCTTGCTAAAATTTAAAAATTCAACATTCTACATTGGAAAAAAGATCGAGTATCATTACATGATATTCAAAATATCCAGGATACAATCTGACTTTACCCAGTATATGGAGAAGTAGAAATCTTAACCTGCAAAGGAAAAATACGATCGATAGATGCAATGAGACAGATGTTGGAATCTTCAGACAAAGGCTTTAACCATTATAATCATGACCTATAAATAAGGGCAAGCATACTGGAAAAAAATGAAAAGAAAGTGTCAGCAAAGAAATGAAAAGTATAAAAAAGAATGAAATTGAAAATGGAGAACCAAAAGACTCAGTGGCCAAAATAAAAAAACTTTACTGTTTGGGCTCGGTGGCCTAGTAGAAATATAAATGAAAGGTGAGCTTGAAGATAGATCAACAGAAATTATCCAGCCTGAACCACAGAGACAGAAAAAGGATTGAAAAATTTTGGATAGGGTCTCAGGGCTTGTGGGACAATATCAAAATGCCTAACATTCATATTGTTAGAGTCTCCTAAAAAGAAGAGAGAGAATATGGTTTTTAGAAAGACATTAAAAAATTGAAGAAATATATAAACTGAGGTTCAGGAAGCTCAGCAAATCTCACACTGGATGAACTTAAAGAAAACCACCTGCAGGAAGCCTGGGTGGCTCAGTCAGTTAAGTGTCTGACTTCAGCTCTGGTCATGACCTTGTGGTTCGTGAATTTGAGCCCCACATTGGGCTCTGTGCTGACAGCTCAGAGCCTGGAGCCTGCTTACAGTCTGTGTCTCCCTCTCTCTCGCCCTTCCCCACTTATGCACTCGCTCACTCGCTCTCTCAAAAATAAATATTTAAAAAATCCCCGAGAATATCATAATCAAACAATTAAGAAATCAAGACAAAATCATTCCATTATAAAGTGGAATATCTACATAACCATGAAATAGTTCAAGAAGTGGAAGATTTCTAACTCTCCAGGATCCCTTATGTCTCTTTCCAATCATACCTCTTTCTTTTCCCTTGAAGGTCAACACTAACGTGACTTTTATGATAAAACTTCTTTTCTTTATACTTTTTATATTTACCACCTATGTACATATCTCTAGATTGACCGGTTTGAAATTTTAAATAAATGTAACCATAAGGAATATAGTCTTTTGTGTCTAGATTCTTTGGCTCACCATTGTGTTTGTGAGATTCCTGTTATATCTGCCATTCACTTATTTTCCTTCTATTAGTCCACTGTATAAATATACCAACATTTTAAAATACGTTCTGTTCATTACGGACATTTAAGTTAACAGTTTATGCTGTTAATGAATATTCTGTTAATATTCTTGGTGAGGTATCTTCCAGTGCGCTGCTGCAGAACTTTCTCTTGGGTTTACACCTAGGAATAGGGTCTCTGGGTCATAGGTGTATATTTATGTATATCCAGTGTATACTTTGGAAAACTATTATACACATCAGTCAGCGGCATACGAGAGTTACTGTTCCTCCATATTAACAACAAACACTTGGTAGTGACTGTCCTTGTAATTTTAGGCATGTAGGGGAGCATCGCCATGGTATTTTATTGTGGTTCTATCTCCTATTTCTCAGATGATACAAGAGGGGAACCCTACTCCCTAAGATGTTTACTGGCCGTTGGATAGCTTCTTTACAGAAGTGCTGTTCCAGTATCATGTGGGTTGTTTTTATCTTATTGGTCTGTGAGTGTTCTTTGTGCTGTTTACATCAGTCCTGGTTCTCTGAGAAGCAGAAGCAAAGACAGAGTCGATGTGCAGGAGATTTGCTGGGTAAAGCCCTGGTGAGGGAAGGTTGGAAGGACCATCCAGAATGACGCAGCTCCTCCTCCTGCTGTGAAGGAGGCAGAGGAAAGGGAAGAGAGAAGCTCATGGACCCCAATGTAGTTCTAGGAAACAAGACCCAGGGAGTTCTTGGCTTAAAACAGGAGTAGAGATTGGACGATGGGGAACGGGGTTTTGAAGAAAGTGATGGTTTTACTTTATTTTATTTTTATTAAAAATTTTTAATTTTTGAGAGACAGCGTGTGAGAAGGGGAGGGTCAGAGAGAAGGAGACATAGAATTCAAAGCAGGCTCCAGGCTCTGAGCTGTCAGCACAGAGCCCAACACCAGGTTCAAACCCATGAACCACAAGATCATGACCTAAGTGGAAATCCGGCGCTTAACCAACTGAACCACCCAGATGCCCCTTATTTTATTTATTTAAAGTTTATTTATTTTTATGATTGAAAAAAGAATTTATTTTTTTATTTTTTTTATAATAGTTTATTGTCAAATTGGTTTCCATATAATACCCAGTCAACCAGTGCTTCTCCCCACAAGTGCGGCCCACCATGACCATCACCCCCTCCCTCCCTCCCCCTCCCTCTTCAGTCCATGGTTCGTTTTCAGTATTCAGTAGTCTCCCTTGATCTGTGTCCCTCACTCCTCCCCACTCTCTTTCCCCCTTCCTCTCCCCATGGTCCCCTGCCAGTCTCTCCTGTAAGACCTATGAATGCAAACATATGGTATCTGTCCTTCTCCGCCTGACTTATTTCACTTAGCATGACACCCTCAAGGTCCATCCACTTTGCTACAATGGAGTACTATATGGCAATGAGGAAGAATGGAATATGTCCATTTGTAAAGTTTATTTTTATTTATTTATTTATTTATTTATTTATTTATTTTTTATTTTTTTTTCTGTGTTTATTATTTACCTTCACCAAAAGTCTCTTCATCCTGAGGTTAACCTATGATTCTCTTTTTTTTTGTATCTAAACATGTCTTTATTCGCTTTTTTTTTTTTACTGTGTACATTTTATTTATTCATTTTTTTCCTCCA
>NC_043710.1:14819121-14852346 GCF_006229205.1 Suricata suricatta | reverse complement strand
CACACATACACACAGACAAATCAAACAAAGAAACACATTACAGGGGGGAAAGAAAAGAATGAGAATGGGAGGGAAAGAGACAAAAGGAAGAGAAGAAGAGAAAATAAAAAGAAAAGAGAAAGAAGAAAAGACCAAAAAATATATATAAAAGGGGATCGGAGACAACAAAGGACAGTAGACCGCTTAAAAGTGTATGACCAGTTTAGGGGAGAAGTAAGGATGAGATACAGGAGAATATATCTGGGTTGCGAGAGGGTGAAAAAGTAAGGGAGAAAGGAGAAAGGAATATAAGGAGTAAAATTTAAAGGAATTAAGTAAAGAAAAAGGAAAAAAAGGGTAATAATGACAAAGAAATAAGTACGAAACTAGTGAAGAAAGAAAAATTTTTGTTATATATTAAAAAAACACAACCAAAACAAAACAAAACAAATAAACAAAAAAAAAAAAACGAAGGAAAGAAAAAAAAAAGCAAGCAGCAGCTCCCTCTGGTGGATAGGCTTGGTTTGATGGGGTAAGTCTTGGAGTCTGCTCTCAGAGGCTCCGCCCCTGTCTGAGGCAAAATGGGCAGCAGGAGGTGAAGTGCGCACCTTCACAGACTCAATTGTGGTGTCCCCACCCCCAGTCCGGATAGAGGTTGCAATGGGGGAAAGGAAAAAAACAAAAAGCAAAAAATCGAATCTCTCTTAGTTTCCGATAGCTTTGCTCAAGATGCTGTGCGCTGCTGGAAATGAGCTCCTATATTTTAAGCGCGCGCCCGGGACTCCACCCGCCACGGACTCTTTGTTGAGGGTCCCGTCGGTGCGCGCCTCATTTCTTCCCTGTGGGGACCCGGGATTCGCGCGCAATCCATGCAGGGGCGGGGTGTGCCGTGGAAATGCGGTCCGTGGTCCCGTTCCCAAAACCAAGTTCGAATTGCTCGCGCCTGAAGCAGCCTCTGCTCTGGCTACTTCCCGCCGGGGAGTGGGGAGCGCACCTCCCCAGCGCAGCTGCTTCTCACAGCCACAGAGGCCTCTGATTCCCAGTCGAGATGGCTTAGGGCTGGAGGCTAGTCCTTCTCTTGGGCCCGCTGCCCAGCAGTTATCTATGGAGTGGGTTTCTGTCTCCAAGCGCAGCCAAGCATTCTATACCTCTTCCCCAGAGACACGCTCTATGAGCGCGTTCCAACTCTGTCTCTTCCCTTTGTTTCCCGGGCGCCCGACACTTGTGCCACGTTGGGCTGGGGATCTTACCTCCCCTGCCCGTCCCGGGCTGGACCATCCTCGGATCTCCCCCATTCGCCCCCACTCACTCAGGTATCCTTGAGGTTCTGTTCCTTCTGGGGTTCGTATTTTCTCCTTCCGCTCTCTCAGATGAACGTAATATCCTTCTCAGTTCGAAAAATGGTGTGGAGGGAGTTTACAGAGCTCCCTTCCTCTCCGCCATCTTGGCTCCACCCCCTAAAGTTTATTTATTTTTAAAGAGAGAGTGTGGCATGCATGCCCTCCCTCACCCACACCTGTGCATCAACACAGGGGGAGAGGAGGAGAGAGAATCCCAAGCAGCTCCCACACTGTCAGCATTGAGCTGGTTGCAGGGCTCGAACTCATGACCTGTGAGATCATGACCTGAGCTGAGATCAAGAGTCAGATACTTAACTGACTGAGCCACCCAGGTGCTACAAAGGGAAGGTTTTAAATGGTCCTTGAGGTTAACTGGGAAAATGTGTCAATGAGCCTTTTGAAGGTGGTGACATGGATTTACAGTGGACTAAAATCTCTTTGTTTTGTGACTCTTGATAGAAGCTTTCAGGAAACTGGTTGGGGGAAGGCTTAGAATAGGCTTCATTCAGTCCGAGTGGCAAGTGTGTGGGGCAGGTAAATGGTTACAAATGTTATGGAGGAAAATTTGCCACACACGTCAGTAAGTATTCTACACATGCATCTCTGTCAACACTTATCAGCATTAAAAATATATAAAATGAACCTAGCAGTTCCATTTACTTGATTTTGATTTCGTGATTGTGTTTGTTTATGCCCCTGCTTGGTTTTGGAGGTGGCTACTGCTCCATGTAGAATCTAAGCTCCACGCTGCCAAGGACTGTGTCTGTCTCACTCACCAGAATATTCCTGACAGTTACCAAGGTCCTATCTTTTACTAGGTGGGCATGGAAAAACTTCCTAACTGAAATAATTGAAATGGTGGATGTACAATTCTGATTCATGTCATTTTGATCTTTTGGCATACCATATAGGAGAGGTGTGGATAAAGGACAGTAATACTCTTCTCTCAGCTTTAAGGGAGGAGATGAAAGGCCTCCCCACTCTGAGCATAGAAGATGCTCAATAAAAGCTGTTCATTTTTGTTGATGTTTTTCAGTCAGCGATTTCTTTAAACATGCTGACCCTCCCGTGTCAGTTCCTAAAATATCCTAACTCCCCTTTCCTCCTGACAATTTATAGTTTCTCTCTTGAGAAGGAGGATATCTAGAAGTATCTAGAAGGATACTGGGCACTTGTAAGAGGTACAATAGAGGTCACTTCCTTGTGAGACCAAAATTGTAGTCAAGGGACTAATTAAATGATGGTGTCAACATCGTTCTAACCTGTGAATGAGGCACAAACTCCAGCAAGAGATCCCGTGAGGGAGATTTAGTCTCCCATAGAGAAGCAGAAAGCACATGGCATGGACAGTCCCTGTGCTGTCACTTCTAATTCCCTTATAAAAACCCTGTCCAGTGCAAGGAGAAAGCTTTTCTTGGAGACTCTGCTGGTGAATATCCTCAGCAGAAAGCAGAGCTAATGAACCAGCTCCCCTTTCCAAAGAAGGCAGACAATGGAAAGTGGTGGTTACGTTGGAAAAGGCTTAGGCTTGGGTGTGCATGACCTGGGTTCCAGCCACACCTCTGTCACAGGTCACCCATGTGACCTTGGCTCAGTGCATCTGATCTCTGAGTCTGAAATCCACTATCTTTAAAATAGATAATTGGAAACAATTTTAAATGCCATCAGGTTCTTAAGCAGACAAATGGGAAATGGATGGCAGAACAATTTCCCAGCTTCTTGTAAATGGATGACCATCTTTTGTGTTTTCACTTTGTACTCTTTTAAGAAACCTTCAGGGCACCTGTGTGGCTCAGTTGGTTGAGCATCTGACTTTGGCTCAGGTCATGATCTCACGGCTTACGAGTTCAAGTCCTGCATCTGGCTCTCTGATGTCAGCTCAGAGCCTGCTTCAGATCTTCTGCCCTTCCACACCCACCCACCCTCAAAAATAAATAAACATTAAGTAAAAAGAAACCTTCAGTTCAGAGGAGTTTTGGTAATTGACAGCACTTGCTTCCTCTGTGCTTTGCCTCAATGGATAAAATTATTCTAATCTCATCTAGCAGTTTAATTACATGAAACAGTGAAATTTGGGATGATATATTGGAGCTGGTCTGGATGATCCTTTAAGAACTCTTCCAGATCCACCTTTCCATGATGTTAGGAGGTGAATACAAATCACAGCACGACACCTGGAGACCTGTATCCTCAGATCCAGTCAGTGTAAGTTTTCTGTAATCTGTTTTGAAAACTAAAGAAAAATGCAAATCCAAACTGGTGGAATAATTTAACTCAAACAGGAGACTTCTTTTATTTTTTTTTCTGGCTAGCTTTTAAAAAATAATTTTTGTATTTCCACAAGTTGCAGAGATGATTCAGCTTAATATTTTTATTTTTGGGTTAAATCCTGTGTTATTCACATAGATTTGCATTGTCTCTATTGTGTTCTGTATGAGGATCAGTATTAGATCATATAAAAAGATTTATAATATTATAGTTTTGAACATAATTAGTTGTATTCAATATAATCAATTTAGTTTTGAATGTATCCACTTAGGTCCTTGGGTCTTTAGGCCACATAGTTTGTTGTCCATGGTGTTAATGATGGTGATTTTAGAGGTGCCATTTATTGAATGTATGTTGCATCAAGGCTTCATACAAACACCTGGCATGCCCTGTTATCATTTACTGCTCTTGGCAACCTCAAGGTGTAGCAGTTCTTTTATTTTCATTTTATAGATAAGAACACTGAGCTTTGAGAAGTTATTCACAGACACCCCTGTCTGTGCTCCTGGCCATCATGTTTAACTCTGAAAAGGTCCCCATCAGACTTGTCACTTACAGAAGCAACCTTTGCCTTCTTGCACTAAAACTGGGAGAGAGAGAAAAGGGAGTGGCCGCTTCCTGATCAACACAGGAATCTTGTCCCCAGTATTTCTTATATCTGGGTATCTCTTCCTCTGACACTGAAACATTCTCCCTTAATTCCTATCATACTGAAATCAGATCTCCAGCAAGTGGAAGATATAGCTACTTTAAGGTGGCCTGTGTTTGAAGGAAAGTAAGGTTGGGTGGTGGGTAACGTTAGTGTCAGCTTTTAGTTTAAAAATTTTTTTTAAATATTTATTTTTGGGGGAGAGAGAGAGCACATGAATGGAGAGCGAGGGGCAGAGAGAGAGAGGGAGACACAGAATCTGGAGCAGGCTCCAGGCTCTGAGCTGTCAGCACAGAGCCTGATGTGGGGCTCAAACCTGCGAACTGCACGGCCATGACATAGGGCATTTTCGTACTATCACTAGGAGAATAATTGGGGAGTAGGAATACTCTGCCAGATGAATTTATAGCTGGCTAAGAGGGAGCATCTGCTCTCTCTGTCCTTGGAACTTCCTTTAATGAATAGGCAGATACTGATTATTTAATAGAATCTTCCATGGATGCTCACCAACCTTTTACTTTGAGTCCTTCCTACAGATACAAAGGGACTAGTAACTTTTAACTAGAAGGATTTCACTGAGCCTAGAGAAAGCAAAACTGGAAGCATATAAAATGTGTAAAGCAAGGGGGCAAGAATAATTTAAGTTTGCCTTCCTGGACGGGATACTGCCCACAACATGGGTTCTGAGTGGGAGGAGCTGAGCAGGAAGAGAACCAGGAAGCTGGGGAGGTCTTCAGCTGCAGCCAATCAGCTTCTCTCAGATTTGCTTCTGTTCCTTTTACATCTGTTTGTGATACCATCAGAAACGCTGACAGAAAGTATAGCAAACCTCTTTGAAAAATTCAAGAAGAAAGACTGAATTCAAAGGATATGGACGATCCATGCAGACATTTCAGGAGATCCTAAAGGTTCATGATTTTCTCCGGTGCTGTTGCATCTATGTTGGAACCGTCCTGAAAATTGTCAGAGGTGTATTCTAGTTGCATTAGAAAATCAAGGTCTGCCAAATGTTCAGTTTCAGCAGTAACAAGCGAATTAATATTTATTTGTTTTCATGTAAGAACTTAGAGATCTACTGCCCGGTGATGCAAAAGTCAACAATAGACATATGCTCATATTTTGTGGTTAACAAAGTGAATTGGTACAAAAATATTGGAATGGAGAGAGTTAAGAGGGGAAAAAGGGAAGTGAGTGTGTCTAAAGAAAATTTTGTAGCACCTTCCCCCACCCTGTAATTAGTTCTGTTACAATTATGTTTCTCTCTTGATTTTATAGGCAATACCATGTGCATCCTCACTGTCCTTGGACTTTATGGAAATGCCACACAATATCACAGAGTTTTTCATGCTGGGGCTTTCACAGAAGCCAGAGATACAGAGAGTCCTCTTTGTGGTTTTTTTGATCATCTATGTGGTCACCGTGTGTGGCAATGTGCTCATTGTGGTCACCATTGCTTCCAGTCCCACTCTGGCTTCCCCCATGTATTTCTTCTTAGTCAATCTGTCCTTTATTGATACCTGTTATTCTTCCTCTATGGCCCCTAAACTCATTGCAGACTCCTTGTGTGAGGGAAGAGCCATCTCGTTTGAAGGTTGCATGGTTCAGCTCTTTGGAGCCCATTTCTTGGGAGGTGTTGAGATTATTCTGCTCACGGTCATGGCCTATGACTGCTACATGGCCATCTGCAAGCCCCTGCACTACACGACCATCATGACCAGGCATCTCTGTGCCCTGCTGGTGGGGGTGGCTTGGCTGGGGGGCTTCCTGCACTCACTGGTTCAGCTCCTCCTGGTCCTTCAGCTGCCCTTTTGTGGGCCTAATGTAATCAATCACTTTGTCTGTGACCTGTACCCCTTGCTGGAACTCGCCTGCACCAACACATATGTCATTGGCTTGCTGGTGGCGGCCAACAGTGGTGTGATCTGCCTGTTGAACTTCCTCATGCTGGCTGGCTCCTACATTGTCATCCTGCGTTCCTTGAGGTGCCATGGTGCCGAGGGGAGACGCAAAGCCCTCTCCACCTGTGGGGCCCATTTTACTGTTGTTGCCCTGTTCTTTGTGCCTTGTATATTTACATATATGCGGCCATCGTCTACTTTGTCCATTGACAAAAACATGGCAGTATTTTATGGCATTCTGACACCTATGTTGAATCCACTCATTTATACCCTGAGAAATGAAGAGGTAAAAAATGCCATGAGAAAGCTCTTCATTCAGTAAGAAAGTACAGGTATATAATGAGTGGTAAATTAGTAGAAATATCTTTATTTCTGTAAGTGTCACAAAGCAAAACTTGTTTTTACTACTGAATATAACCTTATTCCATTATGTCTATCTGTTCATCTTCATAGCCTTTTATGGGTTAGTCTTTTTCTTGAATTGCATGATTTGGTTATAAAACAACGGTATGAGACATATGTGGCATGAATTATTACTATCCTTGATTTAGAAATGAGGAAACTTTGTCTCCCAATGTAATTGATTAATCAAGGTTATCTGGCTGTGAAGTACCTAAGCCAATACTCAAAATCAGTTCTTTTTGGTCCATCATTCAGATCTTTCACTAGCAATCCATGTTACGTCATTCCAGTCTATGTGATAATGGAGTTGTAGAAAGGTGAGGCAAAATGCAACTTAAGGCAAATTACTTCTTGCTTAGCTGTATATAGTGGTCTGTGTGCCTCTAGGCAAGGCTTCTCTTCCTTCTCATCACTGTTTGACATCCCTGGCATAGTCATTTTCTAGAAGACTTTGGCTCTGGAGACAAACCAACCTGAATTTCTGTCTTATTTTCCACACTTACTCATGGCATGACCTAGAGTAAGTGACTAAACATCTATCAGCCTCTGATGCCTTTCTTTAAAATAAAGTTTCAGATAATACCTATTAAATTGTCACTGTGATAATTAAATTAGAAAACCTATGTCAAATTCAGAATCCAGTTTTTGGCACATAGACCCAGAACGTTTTTATTTTATATGTTCCTTAACCTTTTCCTAATCTTCCATACAGAGGCTACCTTCCTTCATTTTTCTATCTCGACTAGGTGTGAAAAAATGCTGTGCTTAGAGTAGATGGCTTAGTTTTGGCCAGTGATTATTTTTGTTGACTCCCAGTTTCAGATCCTAAGGGATGCTGGGGTTCTGAAATCTGAGATGCACATCCATGTTTGCTCCCTTCTTTTCCTGGTTTTATGAACTCTGCTGAGATCCTTTCTCAGGCTTCACTCTTTGAGAGCGTAGGCTCTCATAATTCCTAAAAAACTTCTCTTTTGTTTCACGATCTGTTAACCACCATGTTTCAACATATCCACTTTTTATACTTGTAACAAAAGACAAACTAGAAGTTAATATAAAAAACAATTTGTATGTTACAAATATCCACACACAATTAGTTACCAAGAACTAATAAATTCAGGAGCTCATTAGGAAATAGTTATTGCTTTACCCCTAAACGTATGTTATTTCACAAAAATCACAGTTGCCAAGTTCTTAGGAAAAATAAATATTGTCTTCTTTTCATTTTGTCACATTCTGATAGTCAAGTTAAAAAACTAGGTATGAGACCTTGAGTTCTATACCTATTCATTTCTGCTGTTAGATAATAAAAGTATGATCAAGCCAATATTCCAATCAGCTAGTAAGTATGAAACCATGGTGAGGGCCACTAAAAACCGCTTATTTTTTTCTCTAATTTGTCACAATTTTATCTCAGGAGACTTTCTAGAAAAGCATCCTTACTTTAGTTGAATTTGACAAGCACCTTTTAGTACAGTTAAAATACCAACTAGCATAATGGACTTTTTTAATCCCTTATTTTTTATTGCCTGAATCATAATTAACAGTGGCCCAACCAACTTACAAATACTGCTTATTTTTGAAAAAAATTCAATTTGCTAGAATAAATACATGATTAAATATCACCAGAAGTTTTCTATATGATTTAAAAATTATCACTAATCTTGTTGACAAAGGTAGAGGTGTCTCCATTTCGGAGTCTATGGCAAAACATCTTTCTCCCCACATACATATTTATTTTAAATTTAGAATGTAGGAAAACAAAGGTGAGCAATATACACATGTGCCCATGTGTGCACATGCACACACACATACTTGTGCAAGTGTAAATCCACCTATAAGACATTACCCAGGGAGAGTCACTGTCAGTGGTTTGGTGGATACCCTGGTTGTCATCTTTTCCTCCTCTTCTGTCTCCTCCCCCATCTCCTCCCTCCATTTCCTCTACTACCTTGGTTAAGCCTCTGCCATCCTAAAAGGTACTCCCTGGGGCTAAATGATTTCTTTGTTCTGCTTATAAGGCATCTTAAACTTTTCTGATGCTTGGTTTTTATGTCCAAAAATAAGCATTTTCATCCTTAGTGTATGCCTTTGTGAAAGAACAATGTGCACGAAGAGCACAGCATCTGACAGGTTGATGGGCATCTAATAAATGTTGGTGCTCCCGTCGGCGGGCAGCAGAAGAGTCTGGAACTAGTATAAGCTTCTGAATTTTAAGTACTGTTGAAAATATCCATGTGGAGTCAAAACAGAACTTCATTCGAGATTCCTATTCCACAGCTTGTTATTACTACTGGCAAGCTACTTAAAAAAGAAATTTTTTTGTGGACCTTGGGTGGCTCAGTTGGTTGAGCGTTCACTCTTGGTTAAAGCTCAGGTCATGATCTCATGGTTCGTGAGTTCAAGGCCCCCACATCCAGCTCTGTACAGACAGCATAGAGGCTGCTTGGGATTCTCTTTCATCCCCCTCCCCTCCCCTGCTCTTGCACACACACTCTCTCTCAAAATAAAATAAAAATCATAATAAAAAGTAAAAAGAAACAGCTAAAATTAATTAAAAATAGTTTTTCAACTCTTGAACTTTCTTCCCTCAGTGAAGTTTTTATTTTTCTTTTCTAATGGATGACGGCAGAATAAGTACATATTCATATCAAAGTTATTTGCTATTTTTTATTCATTGGAGGGAAGTACTACTATATAGGCCACAGGCCACTTCTTTATGTACAAACTATTGCAGATGGAGGAGAAAATAATTTCAAAGAAACTTCCTGTTATGTGGGAATCAAAATATTCATGCAGTTACAAATTATTGACCAGTCGCTAGCTGGCTCTTTGTGGACTCTTTCCTTTTCCTTGTCTATGAAGGCAAGTCTACCTTCAAATGAGTTCAAACAATGGAGGCCAAATGGTTTCAAGAAGAAAATTACAAAGATTAGAGAGAATAAAAATTTTACTTTGTTGTCTGGTTATATTAAGGAGATACAAAATGAGTTTGGTAACACACAAAGGCTGTGGGTCAGACAGACATAGGTTTGAATTCTGATTCAAGCAAATTTTAGCGAGTTGATCTTGAGCTGTATAATTAGCCTCTCCAAGCCACTGTTTCCTAATTCATGAACAGGGAAAATCAGTGTCATTGCAGTTACTGGGCTGGAGTGATAATTGAATAACAAAATGTGAATACAAAACACTTGGACCTAGTAAGCAGGCAAATGGAAAAAGCTGTCACAGTTACTTATGCTGGCATTGTTTTATTGAAGTTCACACCATCCTATGGGTAGGATCACCATTGTGTTCAAATGATGAAATGTTTTAAACAGACGTAAGTTCCACAGTTTGAGGGCTAAAATAAATTAATGAAAGAAAAAATGGCAGAAATTTGCTGCCTCCACGACATATAAAATGAGTCCGTCGATCAGGATGTTAGTCACAGAAGGTGCTCAACAAACAAAAGCTGTCATCACCATCATCCTCGTGAGCATCGTCATCCTTATTTTTACCTTATCCTGTTCCAGCCCATCTTTCTTGGGAAGGACATCTAGATCTTTAAAAGATAAGTTTGACATTTTAAACATATCTGTTGCTTGCATATATTTACAAGATGGTCAGTCACAGGAATCTATGGCAAAACATCTGTTTTTAAGAATTTACTATTGAAGAATAATTGAAATACAATGTTATATTAGTTTTGGGTATACAACAGGGATTCGGCGGTTCTGTATATTACTCAGTGCTCACCACGGTAAGTGTGGTCACCGTCGGTCACCATACAATAGTATTGCAGTATTATTAATTATATTCTCTATGCTGTACTTTTCATCCCCTTGACTTATTTATAACTGGAAGTTTGTACCTTTTAATCCTTTTTGCCTATTTCACCCTTCCTCCCACCCATCTCCCTCTGGCAACCATTGCTTTGTTTTCTCATTTAAGAGTGAACTTGTTTTGGGGTACTTGGGTGGCTCAGTCAGTTAAGTGTCTGACTCTTGATTTCAGCTCAGGTCCTGATCTCATAGTTTGTGGGTTTGAGCCTCCTGTCAAGGTTCCGCACTGACAATGTGGAGCCTGTTGGGGATTCCCTATTGTCCTCTTTCTCTGCCCCTCCCTCACTCACGCATGCTCTCTCTCTCTCAGAAATAAATTAATTAAAAAAAAAAGAGTCTGCTTGTTTGTTTGTTTTAGAAAAAACATTTTTTAAAGGCCTACATGTAGAGTGAGATCTGACATGATATAAAGTCCCGAGAACATGAGAAATGTCAGCATCACATGATAATCGAATCCCTGGTTGTGAAATCATGTTCTGAGGTCATGTTTCTGAGCCCTTCCTTGGGAATCACAAGCTCTGTACAGAGATAGGTCTGTTGGTCTCTGGCCCTGGGCTCTCCCTTCTCCTCCTTTTTGCAGAGCACCAGAACGGGATCCATCATTAGTGAGAGCATTTGAAATAAGTTCTGCTCAGGCACCTCATAGTTGCTCCAACCAGCTCCCCCATTTATAACTGCAGAGATGTTTCAGGGCATTTTTATTCTAGAATAGGGAGTTGGTGGTGGGCTAGCTTTTAGTGTCCAGAGATCTCTTCATAGATCTCATTAATTTTCTTGCTGAGATTGCAACTCACCATTATGCTATCCCTACTAATAAGTGGGTGCCATTATGACTTATTTTGAAGTCAAGTGAGGCTGGGACAGATGTCTGGTGCTCCTGTGATCGTGGTTGGTGAATGACAGTGGCAGTGTTCTTGGGATCCTCTTGTGAGCAATGTAGTCCCCAGCACACTTTCTCTGCTGGACATCTCTGAAGGCTGTAACCGTGTCTGAGCAATTTCACTAATTTTCATCTGGCTCTTTATTTTTTCAACTTAAATCATTTAATGCTTACAATTTAAGAAAGTATGTAATGTTTTTTCCATTTTACAGATGAAAAAAATCAGTAGCGAGATGAAGCATCTTGCTTACATTTACAAGGCTAATTAATGCAGGAGATGAGATGAGAAATCAAGCCTATTTGATCTAAAGCTTTTAATCTTTGACTTCAAAGCATCTATTTCTGAAGCTCTCTTAGAATTTCATTATGTACATGTTATAAATTCTTTTCTATAATGCAGATCTGTGTTCATTGTTTGGTTTCACTACACAAACCTGGTTCATATATCACTGGTAATTTCCTGCTACAGCTGTTCAAAGTCTTTTCCTTTGTCCACATCTAAAACACAACTTTAGGGGTGCTTGCGTGGCTCTGTCATGAAGTGTCTGGCTTTGGCTCAAGTCATGATCTCAGTGTTCATGGGTTCCAGCCCCGCATCGGGCTCTGTGCTAGCAGCTCAGAGCCTGGATCCTCCTTCAGATTCTGTGTCTCCCTCTCTCTCTCCTTCTCGCTCTCCCTCCCCCCCACTCTTGTGCTCTCTCAAAAAATAAATAAACATTAAAAAAAGATAAAACACGGCTTTAACATACAGGTAATTTCTCCCTTAATTCTGCAGACTGAATCAATTATATTTCTTTTGCACTCCCCAATTTTGCCTCCATTTTTTCCCTGCAGACAATTCTATATTACAGAAGATGGTGGCAATGTAATTTTTAAAAAAGTACCTTTGTGTGCCAGTGTACTCTTCTTGGGATTGTGATAAGTAAAGAGGTTTTTACTGCTTGTGTGAGAGAACATCTACTAACCTCTTAAATTTACTAAGATAAGAAAAAGTATATTTGGATGAAAGTACTTGAAGATTCCCTGCTGTTCTATACTTCTTTTTTTCATATATGTTTGCTTTTCATTTTTAAAAACAGAACCTCCTTCTAGCTGTAGTGCTGGGTGTAGAGTGTTTAGCACTATTGCTGCTGATCTGTTTCACAGCCACAATGAGGGCAACGTGATGACTTCTGTGGCTTCTTGGTAATTTTGTCCTCATGAGTCCTCCTCCTCCATGAAAAGTATCAAAAATTATATTATGACTGCATTGGTTTAAAGATGACTATACTCCAAGTTGGATTTGGATTACATTCATTTTTTTATTATTTTAAAAGAAATTAAAACATTTCAAGGGCACCTAAAATTATTGTGGGCTCTAGGCACCATGCCTACTGTGTCTTAATGAGTGTATTGACCCTGCTCAAAATATACGTGTTGCTGAAGAAAACTGATCCAGACAGGATAGTTGACTGTCCCAGGTTTAATGGGGGGAATAAATATTTAAGAAGAGGAATAAATCTCTATGGAGATTGATAAACCTCTGTAAACTCTATAAATTAGCCCTAGATATTCTTAAGTAAAAACTCTAATCACAAAATTCATTTATCACCGTTTTTCATTATTTGTCCCCAGAGTTTCTTCATGACATTTTTCACTTCCGCATTTCTGAGGGTGTAGATTAAAGGGTTCAGCATGGGAGTTACTATTGTACAAAACACAGTCACAGCTTTGTCAGTGGGGAAGGAGGTCATGGGTCTCAGGTACAGGAATGAACAAGGTACAAAGAATAAGATGACAACAGTGACATGAGAGGCACAGGTAGACAGGGCTTTGCGACGCCCTTCAGAGCTGTGAGTCCTCAGCGAGTGCAGGATGACAACATAAGAAGCAACCAGCATAGAAAAAATGAGCAAACACAGTGATCCACTGTTGGCAGCAATCAGGGGCCCCAAAGTGTGGGTGTCTGTACAGGCTAGCTCCAGGAGAGGTATTAAATCACACATAAAATGGTCAATGACATTGGGGCCACAGAATGGTAACTGGACCATGAACAAAATCTGGATTCCTCCATGAAGAAAACCTAAAATCCCAGCCATTCCCACCAAGAAACCACAGACAGGTCGGCTCATGATGGTCATGTAATGCAAGGGCTTACAGATGGCCACATAGCGGTCATAGGCCATGACAATTAATAAGATGATCTCAGCTCCAGCAAAGAAATGTTCCGCAAAGAGCTGAGTCATGCAGCCATTGAAGGAGATGGTGTTCTTCTCAGAGATCAGGTCATAGATCATTTTGGGTGCTATGGAAGAAGAGTAGAAACCATCTATAATGGACAGATAGGACAGGAAAAAGTACATGGGAGAACCCAGGGCTGGGCTGATGAAGATGGTGATGGAGATGAGCAGGTTACCTGCCAGGGTGATCAAGTAGGCGATTAAAAGCACAGCAAATAAGAGTTTCCGCAGTTCTGGATTCTGGGTCAAGCCCAGCAAAATGAATTCTGTTACATTGCTCATCCTTTCCATGGATTCAGCTTGGGTTGTGAGCACCTGGTCCATCTGTAGAGATCACAGAATTTCCGAGTGATATTTTTAATTCAACACTAAAAGTTTCCATCACCTCTTTAGTTCTGGACTCTGGGATTGATGGAACCACAGCTTCCACTCTCTCTACCACTTTGGAGATAGTTATAAAGAAGACTAGAATTCTCTTATTCATATAAATTGAATAGTGACAATATGTTACAAACACCCGAATAGAAGTGAAGTGTCATTATGTATGTTGACTTATGATTGACTTCCAAATTCTGTTTCTGGCTCTAAAACCTCACAGATGGCTTTCTTTCACTGTTTTTTGGGACAAATTTTATCAATAATAATTATTTTAAAGTTCCATTTGCCTGTTGGTATGAATATTTATAGGTATATGAATACAATATTCTTTAAAAAGTCAACTGTATATCAGATAGAAAAGTGCCAAGCCTTACTATATCTATACCAGCAGTGTTCTTTGAGCTAGGATTCCTTTCTGTCAAATGAATGCATGTACACACAGAGATAGAGCTGCAGATGGAGTTTTATCCTCTTCAAAATGCCAAGGAACTATCTTTATTACAGCTTATTGAGCAGCATTTACTCAGTAGCCTTGGATGTTGTGTCTGGCTCAAAATGACTGTTATGTAGTCACTCTTCCCACATCTTCGGATACAGCCATACAAGTGGTACAAAGTTCCCTTAAAAGCTCTTAGTATTTCTTAAGTGGATTTTCTATGTAATTGGTATTTCATTACATATAAAATAATGCTCTGGATTAGATAGATAATCCTACTCACATTTTACAAATGGAATTAAATGAGTCATGAAGTTTCTCTGGATTTGATGAGACAGAAATGTTAAGGTCATCTAAGATAATGCAGTTTTTTTTTTCTTTTGGCATAAGCTTAATCAATTGAGATGAACTTGAAGTTTTCATTGCTAATTAGTGGAAAATGGAATATATACAAGAATATATTCTTGTTTTGAGTGATCTATACATGAATTTTCAACAGTGAGTACCTGCTACCAAAGATCACAGGCTATTTTATTCCTTCTCCCTCTCTTTTTCTCCTTTCTCCAATCCCCACCAAAAAACATAGCCAAATATTTTTTCTCAAAACTTTCTGGGCACAGAACTCAGCATCATGACCTCTCAGCTTCAGTAAAGGTGAGATATCTTTAGTTTTCCAGAAAGCTCAGTCTCTTTAGTAGTTTCTTTATCCATGGCTCTTATAGGTGGTAACTATGTGCTTAGTCATTTTAATAGACTTACTTCACAAATTCTAGCTTCAGTATGGCAACATGGAAGTTATCAAAATGGGAACAGTTTCAAATAATCACGTATAGAACCCTACCAAAGCAATCTATTTCTACATAGACGTTAACCACAATGTTGTAAAAGTGACCTTGGTAGTTCTCAAAAGCATCTTGTCTGGCAGCATACAGATCATGTTTTCTACTGATATTTTCATGTCGTCATGCTCAAAATCATTTTTAGAGAATAAGATTACCATCAATTCACAGAATCTAACTATAAAAACTATTCAGCAAAAATAATTTGGCTTAATTAAGTTAACTGCTGAAAATTTGTAGAAAAAGATTTAGTTATTACTGACCTGGATCTAGTTGATTGTGGACTCCACTGTTTTTAGATTGAACTCAATCATCGTTTCCTTCCTCTGGGGGTATAGCCCTATAGCTGCAAATACACTCTATAAACTAGCACTGGAATTCTCTCTCTAGACAACTCTCCCTGTCTTGGACATTTTCGTTTATTTTGGTTTCCATTATCAATCTGAATTTACTCTGAAAGTGAGCTATTTTAAGTTAGGAAGCTCAGTGGCTCTAGATTTAATTTCTACTCACTTTCTTGGCCTCCTATGAAAGTATAAACATATCTTCAAACTATTTAAAATTTTCAGATCTCAGAACTATATTCGATCTAAATTAAAAACAATGGGAACAATGAAAAATTCTTCAAATCAGAAAAAGCAAGTATATAGAACTATAAAATATATAAGTGCATCAGATCCAGTTGATTGGATATTTTTTTCAAATCCTGCCAAACGTATGTTTCCCAAGAATTCCATGAGCAGTATGGAGAGAGTTCTTTTTATTCCTGATTTAAGCTCTCCTTTTAGCCCTAAGTGTGGGAGCTGTGTCTCCTATATAAACCTTAAGCCTATTAGTTAACATACTCAGCTGCGGTCATTTACTTAAATGTCCTGTAATTCTTCATGGACTCTAGAGAAATATTTAACTAGACTTTCACAAAGGGCAGGATTTGGTAATGCATTGACCTCTCAAGTCCTCAGAGGATTAGTAATTGGTCCTGTTGGAATCTTTGCTAGAAGCAAAGCATCCAGAGCATCATTAGAGGCCAGTTTATTTTTTATTGTTGTTTTCTTTTTTTTTTCTCCAAATTTTTATTTAAATTCTAGTTAGTTAACATACAGTGCAATAATGGCTTCAGGGGTGGAATTTAATGATTTCTCACTTACATCATAACAAGTGCCCTTCTTAATATGCATCACCCATCAAGCCCATCCCTCACCCACGTCCCCCCATCAACTCTTAGTTTGCTCTCTTTAAGGGTCTCTCATAGTTTGTTTCTCTCTCTCTCACCCCCCCATATGCTCGTCTGTTTCTTAACTTCCACATGAGTGAGATCATATGGTATTTTTCTTTGTCTGATGTACTAATTTCACTCAGCATAATACACTGTAGCTTCCTCTACATCACTGCAAATAGCAAGGTTTCATTCTTTTTGATGGCTGAGTAATACTCTGACACACACACACACACACACACACACACACACACACACCCCATATCTTCTTTATCCATTCATCAGTCAATAGACATTTGGGCTGTATCCATAGCTTTGCTATTGTTGATAATGCTGCTATAAACATCATGTCTCTGGCTGTAGTTTAGGAAGAGACTGGCAAGGTAAGTTGGAAAGCTTCGTGATATAACTTTGTTGTTCATTTTGATACTGGTGAGCCTGGCACAGGATGTGGATGGTTTTAGGCATCGGTCAAAGTTCAGAGAATGGATTTCTCTCTAAAAACCTGACTGGTCTAACTAATATGATGGTTCTAACAACGGAAATACCAATTTTCAAGGTTATGTGCCGTGTTGCCTTGGGAAACTGTGACATCTTTAGTTCTCAGCTATGAAACATCGGGTAGAGATTCTCATGATGTGTTCAGGGGAATATAGCTTTCTCTCTACCCCACACAGAAGGAATTGCAGAGATTTACAGTAAAGTGTATGGCTTCCACGTGGTAGCCATTGAGAAAATCACACTCAGCCAAACATAAAGACATTCAGGAGTAAAGGATAGAAGCACTACAGAAAGGAAGCTCCACTAAAAACCATCCTTTACCTTTAAAGCAAGCTGATATATTCCTGAAGTCCAAAACCAGAAAGGGAAACAATGCCTTCGGCTCTGTCCTCAGTGGTGAATTTCGCTCCTCTGTTTCCTGCCAGCCTCACTCACAGTCTGTCCCTCTCTCTTGTTTTTTTTTAAATTGTGGTAATATATGCATAATATAAAAGTTGCCATTCTAACCATTTTCAAATGAACAGTTTGGTGGCACTCACACTGTTGTGCAAACTTCACCATCAACCATTCCAGAACTTTTTCATCTTCCCATACTAAAAATCCATATCCATTGATCAGTCACTGCTCATTTCTTCCTTTCCCCCACCCCTGGCAAAACACTGTTTGCTTTCTGCTTCTAGGAGTTGAACTCTTTTAGATATTTCACATAAGTGGATTTATGCAGTGTTTTATCTCTGGCTTTACTCAGAATAATAACCTCAAGTTTCATTTATGTTGTCACAAATGACAGGATTTCTTTCCTTTTAAAGGCTGAAAAGTATTCTCTGTATTGTATCTATACTACATTTCTTTCTTTCTTTTTTTTTTTTTTTAAAGCAGTGACTCTGTTGATGGACATTTAGGTTCTTTCCACATCTTAGCTACTGCGAAAAATGCTGAAATGAACATTGGGGTGCAAATAATTTCTTGAGATCCTGACTTCAGTATTTTTGGATAAATGCCCAGAAATAGGATTGCTGGATTATGTGATATTCTATTTTTAATTTTTCGAGGAACCTCCAAACTGTTTTCCATAGTGACTCTAGAAATTTATGTTCTTACCATCAGTGAACAGAGGCTCCCTTTCTCCATATCCTTGTAAATACTTGTTATCTCTTGTCTTTTTGACAATAGCCATTTTAACAGGTGTGAAATGATATATCCTTGTGATTTTGATTTGCTTTTCCCTGACGATTAGTAATGTTGAACATCTTTTCATTTGCTTGTTGGCCATTTGTACAAATCCTTTGTGGTAATGTATATTCAAGTTCTTTGCCTATTTTTAAACTAGGATATTTTTGCTATTGAGTTGTACAAATTCTTTGTATATTTTGAATATTACCCCTTGTTAAATATATGGTTTGCAAGTATTTTTCCCATCCCATAGGTTGCCTTTTTACACTAACTGTTTTCTTTCTTGTACAGAAGACTTTTTAGTCTGCTATAGTCCTATTTGTATATTTTTTGCTTTTGTTGTCTGTTCTTTTGGTGTCATACCCAAGAAACCATTGCCTATTCCGATGTTATGAAGATTTCCTGCTGTGTTTTCTTCTAATACTTTTACAGTTTCATGGTGTATGTTTTAAGTCCATTTTGAGGTGATTTTTTGAAGGTATGAGATAAGGGTTCAATTTCATTTTTTTTGCAAGTGGATACCCAGTTTTCCCAGCACCATTTATTAAAAAAACTATTCTTTCCCCACTGTGTATTCTTGGCATCTGTGTCAAAGATCAGTTGAGTATGTGTATATGCATGGGTTTATTTGTGGGTTTTCTATTCTGTTCCATTGCTCTATATATCTGTCTTTATGCCAGTGCCACACTGTTTTAATTACTATAGCTTTGTGATATAGTTGGAAATCAGGAAGTGGTGTGTTTTCAGTTTTGTTTTTCCTTCTTTGTCTATTGTGGTTCCATGTGAATTTTAGGGTTGTTTTTTCTATTTCTGTGCAAAAGTCCTTTGGGATTTTGATAGGGATTGCACCAATTCTAGTTTGCTTTGGGTAGTATGGCATTTTGAGGACACTGAATCTTATAACCCATGAACACAGGATGTCTGTCCATTTGTTTGCCTTTTTTTGTTTTTACTTTCTTTCATAAATATTTTGTAGTTTTTCAGTTTACAAATTATAATCTTTTTAGTTAAGCTTATTCCTAAGTACATTATTCTTTTTGACATTTTTGTAAATGGAACTATTTTCTTAATTTCCCTTTTGCATAATTCATTCTTAGTTTATAGAAACACAACTGATTTTTGTATGTTGATTTCATATCCTGGGATTTTACTGAGTTTGTTAATTATTTCTAATGTTTCTTGAGTGTGTGTGTGTGTGTGTGTGTGTATGTGTGTGTATCTAATACTTAGGGTTTTCTATATATAAGATCATGCCATCTAAAATTAGAAATAATTTTACTTCTTCCTTTCCAACTTGGATACCTTCTATCTCTTTTTCTTGCTTAATTGCTCTCTTAAAAGGAGAGGGAATACTTTTTTGTTCCCAGTCTTAGATGAAAATCTTTTAGTTGTTCACTTGTTGAAGAAAGCAGTTTTTAACCTGTTGAGTATGGTGTTTCCTGTGGGCTTGTCATATATTATTATGTTGAGATAATTTCTTTTTATTCTTGGTTTGTTGAGAATTTTATAATAAAAGGGGATTGTGTCAGATGCTTTTTTTTGCATCTATTAACATGATCATCTGATTTTTATCCTTCATTCTGTTAATGTGGTGTATGCCATTGATGATTCTTGCATATTGAATCATCTTTGCATTCCAGGAATAAATCCCATTTGGTTATAGTATGATTCCTTTAATGTGCTGTTGAATTCAGTTTGCTAGTACTTTGTTTAAGATATTTGCATTTATGTTCATCAGGGATATTGGCCTGTACTTTTCTTTTCTTGTAGTATCCTTGGCTTTGGAAACAGAGCAATTATGGCCTTATAAAACAAGTTTAGACGTGTTTTGGGGGCATCTTGGTGGCTCAGTAGGTTAAATGTCTGCCTCTCGATTTTGGCTCAGTTCATGATCATGATTTGTGGGTTTGATATCCTCTCTCTGCCCCTCCCCTGCTTGCTTCTCTCTCCCTCCCTCCCTCCCTCCCTCTCTCTCTCTCTCAATAAATAAATTAACAAATAAATACACTGTAATAAATTAAAGACTTAGAAGTCTTTTTTCCTTTTAAAATTTTTGGAAGTGTTTGAGGATTGGCATTTATTCTTCTTTAAATGTTTCTTGTAGAGTTCACCAGTGAAACCCTGTTTTGTTTTGATTTTTTTGGGGGGAGTTTTAATTATGGATTCATTTTCCTTGCTCATTATTGGTGTTCACTATGTAGATGTTCATTGCTATAAATTCCCTTTTAGTGTTGCTTTTGCTGCATCCTGTAGGTTTTGGTGTAGAGTTTAAAATTTCTGTTTGTTTTGAAATGTTTCTAAATCCCCTTTTAATTTCTTCTTTGACCCATAAGTTGTACATAAATATGTTGTTTAATTTCCATGTATTTGTGAATTTGCCAGTTTTCCTCCTATTGATTTATAGTTTCAATTCATTGTGTTAAGAAAAGATACTTTGTATGATTTCAATCTTAAGTTTTTCAAGACGTGTTTTGTGACCTAATATAGGATCTATGCTGTATAATCATCCATGTGCACTTGAGAAGAATGTATTTACCATTGATGTTGGATGCAATGTTCTATATATGCTTGTTAGGTCTATAGTGTTGCTCATATCCACTGTATTCCTATTGATTTTCTGTCTATACGTTCTATCCATCATTGAAAGTGGAATATTGAAGTCTCTTACTATTATTGTGTTGTCTATTTCTGCTTTCAGATCTGTTGATATTTGCTTAATATATTTAGGTATTCTGATGTGTGAAATCGATATAGAAACATATATTTCTAATTATTATATCTTTCTGGTAAATTGACCCTTTGGCATTGTGGAAATTCCTTTATTGTGACTGTTTTGTTTTAAAGTCTATTTTGTCTGACGTAAGTATAGTCCCTGCCCTCTTTTGGTTGCCATTGTATGGAATGTCTTTTTCCATCACTTCACTTTGGGCCTATGTGGTCCTTAAATCTTAAGTGAGTGTCTTGTAGACAGCATATAGCTGGATTAAAAAAAATCCATTTAATCACTCTGTCTTTTGATTGGGAAGTTTAACCCATTTACATATAAAGTATTTATAGGTAAGGACTTACTCTTGCCATTCCGTTTCCTGTCTCTCTTATAGTTCTTTCCCTCTTTTTCTTTTATACTGCTTTCCTTTGTATTTTGTTGAGATATATATATATATATATATATATATATATATATATATATTTTTTTTTTTTTTTTTGGTAATGATGCTTTAATGATTTCGTCTTTTTCTTTTGCAGGGCTTCTGTCCTGGGCCAGATCTGGGTCTCTTTTTATTTGGGTTCTTTCTCTTAGAATGCCACTGTGTCTGTATCTCAAGTTACTTCCCATTGCATTGATCTGCAATTGGTCCGAAGGTTGCCATTCAAATTTGAATGTGCAGACTTTCTGTCTTAATCCAATTACTCAGTTATTATAACTCTCTTGTACCAGATACTTCTGCTCCTTTTAGCTAAGGCATAAATCCATATAATAACAGCTACTTCAGAAGTGAAGCAGTGTATAGTGTGTCTTTGACAGAAAAAATGCTCTACCAATTACCTTCTGCCTGAGAATCATGTGCAAAATTGCTCAATGACTGTACCTCACAGAATTTTATATCCCTTTTAGGCTTTTGGCAGAGAAAATAATGTATTTTAGGAAGAGCCCAGATCACAAAGTAAATGGTGCTCCTAGAGTTGCACAACACGGCAGCGTTAATTTTGGGATTAGTCCTGCCTTGATAACTCCCTTGTTCCTCAAAACCCATTTATTTCTGGTTGATCTTTATTTCTCAGAATAATAAATCTACATTGGCTATGTAGTTGGGACTGAAACTATGCATTTTCAGCAAAATACTTAGCCATTTGGCTTTTTGTTTAAATATTTTAATTGTCCTATTGGCTATATAGTCTATACCCAACCCTTTACAGAGAATTTTTCCACTGAATACATAAACTCAGAGATTTTCTATACATTGTGACATTTTTATGTTGTTCAGCAGTGTCCCTTTGATCAATAATTTGTTAATGCAGAGAGGTTACTAACTGGAAGAGAATTTATCCATCATTTAAATAAATACTGCTATTTTATGAAAGAGGAACCATTAAAGATTACAGAAAACAAGGGGAGCAAAATATACTTAAGTTCACATATTTTGACTTCAAGACAATTATTGTTTCTATTAGTTATCCTTGTTCTTAATATATGAATAAATTTTGTTTTTTTCCTTCTCTAGTCACATGAATTGTTACCCAAGATTACAGTATGGCTCCAGAGCTTCTTCAAGGCATTTTTTACCTCCGAGTTTCTGAGGGTGTAGATTAAAGGGTTTAACATAGGTGTTATCATAGTATAAAACACAGCCACTGTTTTGTCAATGGGGAAGGTGGTCATGGGCCGAAGGTACACAAATATACAGGGTACAAAGAACAGGACGACTACAGTAACATGGGAGGCACAGGTGGAGACGGCCTTACGCTGTCCTTCAGGACTGTGGGTTCTCAGGGAGTAAAGAATGAGAACGTAGGAGGTGATAAGAATAGAAAAGATGAGCAGACACATCAGCCCACTGTTAGTGGCAACAAGAAGTCCAAAGATGTGAGTGTCAGTGCAGGAGAGTTTTAGTAGAGGGAAAAGGTCACAGATGAAATGGTCAATGACATTGGGGCCGCAGAAGGGCAACCAGACTATAAAAAGAATTTGAATCAGAGCATGAAGAAACCCCCCAGCCCAGGCCATGGCCACCAGGAGGCCACACACTCGCCTGTTCATTGTGATCGTGTAGTGCAGGGGCTTGCAGATGGCCACATAGCGGTCATAGGCCATCACTGTGAGCAGGATGATCTCGACTCCTCCAAAGAAATGCTCTGCAAAGAGCTGCGTCATGCACCCACTGAAGGAGATAGTCTTCCTCACAGCGAGTAAGTCAATTATCATTTTGGGAGCCATGGTAGAAGAGCAGCAACTGTCTATGAAGGACAAGAAGGACAGAAAAAAGTACATGGGGGAGCTCAGGGCTCGGCTGGTGGTGATTGTCACGACCATGAGTAGGTTGCCGGCCACGGTGAGGAAGTAGATGACTATAAACACAGCGAACAAGAGTTTCTGTGCATCTGGGTTCTGTGTCAGGCCAAGCAGGATGAATTCCGTCACGTTGTTCATTCGCTCCATGAATCCTCGTTGGCATTTGGATAATCGATCTACCTGCAGACAGACAGCACAGGGATTGCAATTGTGGCAGATAAATTTTGATCAAGCAAATAATTTCTGTCAGGATCGTTTTCTGTCAGACTGATGGCAAGAAACTCCAAGCATGTAAACTCAGATTTAAAGTTGGAGTTTATTACTAGTTACATAAGGAGCATGTAGCCTCTTTACCCTCTCATGGACACACACACACACACACACACACACACACGCATTCATGTATACACTCATCTTACATTCACAAATATGCTTTTATGACTGAAGTCCCTTCCTGTAATTATAACATAGGTGACTATTCTCTAAACTACTGCCATAGTATTTTCTCCACCAGAAAAACAATGGAAGGAGGGCCTGGAAGGAGCAGCAGAGGATTCATGAGAGGCTACTGCCCTGTGTCTGTTTTCTCATCACCTGTGCTGATGGGGCGAAGCAGCAGTTTCTGTTTGGTGTTTTTTACTTGTTTCAGGTTGACTAGAAAACATCAGGCAAAGTCCATTTGAAATTAAGAATGATGTAATGACATTTCAGAAAAAACTGAACTCAGTCAATGAGGCCTTGGCAAAATTTGGGGCAGCTAGATTTGTGAGCTTATGTTGCTTTTATTTTTATTTTTTTATGTTTTTTAAAAAAATTTATTTTTGAGAGAAAGCATGAGCAGGGGAGGGTCAGAGAGAGAGGGAGACACAGAATCTTAAGACAGGCTCCAGGCTCTGAGCTAGCTGTCAGCAAAGAGCCCGGCGTGGGGCTTGAACCCACGAGCCGTGAGATCATGACCTGAGCTGAAGCTGGATGCTTAACCGACTGAGCCACCCAGGTGCCCCGCTTATGTTGCTTGTAAACTGAGTTGTCTAAGAGTATCATCAAACCAGAAAAAGGAAGAATGTTCTGAAGAAGACAAAACAGCCAGTGTGATGCAATGCAAAATTCTCCAGATTTATTTGAAACTTTAGAATTCACTGGAGAATTTGTTATGTTTAGTTTTCAGGGATATTTTGCATGTAAAAACTCAGTGTAAGAAAGACCATGAAAAATTCTCTGGATGTATTCAGAAAACATATTTTAAAGGTGAGGAAGGAAAAGCACCATAATTTGTTGGGCAGAGCACATTTGTTATGGTCGTATAGATGAGTTCTTTTTTCTGTTTTCACTGATTAGCAGCCATGTAATGATGGTACAGACCATTGTCTTACTGCCTCTAAACTGTCTCATATATAAAATAGGAAAAGTAACAAATAACATTGATGAATTGAAGAATATCATTATTACATAGATCAAAGTTTTATCCCAAAGGTAAAACACATGGTTTTCCACACACTCCAAATTCTTGAAAGAAGAATAAAAATGAATCATTATTCTTATCCCACATATCATTATTATTATCCTTGAAAAATTTGATTGTTATAATATTAAGAAAGAACATAAGTGAAGAGAAAAATGAATTAAATATTCAAGAAGTTAAATAATCAATTATATTCAGAAAAAAGTTGAATACAGAAATCAATATGTCAGCACTAGAAAAATATTAGACGATAAATACATTAAAAAGTTTTTGAAGAGTCTCTTATGGTTTGCTATTTCTGAAAAAAATTTTTAAATGTTTATTTGTTTTTGAGAGACAGAACGCAAGCAGGGGAGGGGCAGAGAGAGAGGGAGACACAGAGTCCAAAGCAGGCTCCTAGGCTTAAAGCTGTCAGCACAGAGCCTGATGTGGAGCTCAAATTCACAAACTGCGAGATCATGACCTGGGCTGAAGTTCAATGCTTAACCAACTGAGCCACCCAGGTGCCCCATGTCTCTTAAATACAGAGAACAAAATGAGGGTTGCTGGGGGGGAAGTGGGTGGGAGGTGGCTAAGTGGGTGATGGGCATTAAGGAAGGCACTTACTGGAATGAGCACTAGATTAAATCATTTTTACACTATATTTTAACTAAGTTGGATTTAAATAAAATTAAAAAATTTAAAAAAAGCATTTCAAAAACATAAATATAACTGAGCACAAGTATAACTAATGATGGGATAAGCTTAATAAGAAGCAAGTATGGTCAAACTGCAAAAGAATACTTAAAAGAATATAGCTCATAAAACATTTTTCAACAACTGGATAAAAATTTTTCAAAATAAAATAAATCTTTTCATGCCATCACCAAAGACAAAAAAAATGGAAAAAAATAGAGTGTCTTAAAGTCTTCAAATATAGATTTGTTCAAAAACAAAAACAAACAAAATACATCTAATCTCTGGATGGAGAAGAGCACGTTAAGCAAAATGCAATGATATGAGATACAGGACAAAACTAATGGATTCAATTACATAAAGATCTGGAACACATTGGAAATATCCCTGCAACAAGTATAAGGAGTAACTGTTAATATATAATGAAACAGCTTCTACGCAAAGGTCTTCTCCTAACATTATAAAATTACGGGCAAAACTAATAAAAAGATAACTCAGGAAAAAACATTAGTCATCTAAAACAATGCTCTATTTCACAAGTCATCGAAGAAATACTTTTTCAAAGGAATATTTAAAAACTGAAATACTTTTAACTAGAAAATTGGCAAAGATTTATGGCAGTTAATTACCCAGTGCTGATGGCTGTGTGTTGATATAAAATATTCTGGAAAGAAGTTTGACTTTATATAATAAGAGTTTTATAACTGGTCATGTCCCTTGGGCCAGCACTCCTTAGGTCTGGGAATCTATTCTAGTTAAAAAATACAGACAAACATGCATACATGTATTTCTTAATCTTTATGGTAATGAATAATTAAAAATTGAAATGTATAAGAAGAACAATGACGTCAATTAAATTTATGAAATATCAGTAAAGTTATTTGCCAGAAGAATTAATAGTTTGGAAAGAGGAGCACCTGGGTAGCTCAACCAGTAGGGATCCTACTCTTGATTTCAGCTCAGGTCGTGATCTCACAGTTTGTGAGCTCGAGCCCCACGTCAGGCTTTGTGCTGATGGTGCAGAGCCTGCTTGGGATTCTCTCTCCCTCCCTCTCTCTAAAATAAATAAATAAACTTAAAAAAGAAAAAAATAGCAGGGGAAGATTCTTCCAATATAAAAATGAGTGGAAAACACAAGATATAAAACAGTTTATATTGTTTAAATTGTCCAAAATGGTACATGTACATAGAAAAGTATATGAAAAAATACACTATAAAAACTAATAGTGCCTACTTGAATTACAAGCAAAGGGCAGCTTTTTTGTTCTTTAAAATTTTTCTTGATTGAAGTTTTCTACAAAGAGAAAAGATCACCTTTATAATTAGTGAAATAAATTAGTAAAAGAAATGTTATTTTCTTACCTCAGGTCTGGGTTCATAAATCCTATGTGGCTGCTTTTCTTAATAGACTAAATATGGTCATTATTCAGAAAAATCTGTGACAGTAGATATACATACTTAAGTCTAACTCACCTTAAATTGGAGACCCTCATACCACTTTGAGAACAAAATACTAATAAAGAAATCACTGATTGTACCCACCTGTCTGAATGCTGTTGAGAAAGAAGTAACAGATTCATTCCAGAACAGGTATCTTATTTGAGAGCACATTTGGCATGGATGTAGCAATCACTGACCCATTCCTAGCCACTGCTTTTCAAGTTCATCCATTTTTATCTTAGGTATAATATTTCTTTTGCTCACTTAGTGACTTGAAAATGATTGCTGAGAGAGACACCATAAATAATTCTGAGTTCATGGGCTGGGTTTAATTTTGCTACTTAGGATCACTTTCCTGTCAGTGTGTCACACAAGCATCCCAGCTCAGATAATAATTTTCTTTCCTTATCTTCCAAAGTGTTAGGCTACATTAGAAATTGATGGGGAAAAAACCTAACCATTGGAAAACATCTCCCTCCAAGCCACCTTACTATACATTTGCCATTTTTTTGGTGACCAGATGAGGTATATTATAAAAGCCAGTTGATCTGAGATCTGCATGGATTTAAAGCCCTGAAGATAGCAAGCTATGTTAAAGCAAAGCAGAAAAATTAGGGCTTGAAAGTACCATACGATCAGCAACACATGAATGATGCGTTGGAGTAGCAGGCAGGTTTGCTGAAACTAGCTGGCTCTTTTAAGCCCTTTTCTTGGTAAGCCCGTGCTCAGGGCTTTGGTACTTGGGAGTCTGGATCCAAGTGTGTCGGAAAATCAGAACAAAACAGCCTCTGTGATGTGTGGCTGGCTATTTTTATGTGGTCTTCCTGGGCCCATCTATGTCAATATTTTCATGTGTGGTTTCAAGGAAGTATTTAAATGGGTATTACTCAGGTGCAAGGGGTTAAGGAGGCTCTGACCTCTCAGTTCCCAGAGGAATAGAATTAGCAGCTTCTACCAAGATGGCAGCCACACCAATTTGTCATTTTCTCTTGTGGCCATGGCATCTGTGACCAAGGAGGTGGGAAAGAGACAGCTGGACTGGGTTAGGAGCCCCTCTGTAAGTGTTTTTAGGAAGTGATCTTAGGGTCTGGGATGTAAGGGACAGAATGTTCTAGTCTTGGGGTATGGGTGCATGAGGCAGTCAGAAGCATTAAGTAGCCTAGGTAACACTATCTCACAGAGCTCTAGGGGAGATTGAGCAAGATAACATAGGAAAACTTCTAAGTCAGTGGAAAAACTGCTATTCTATTGCTAATTCCTCAAGGATAGAGAAATGTAGGCTAGAGAAAGTGCTCTTAGTAATAAAAATCTGAATCATGCTGAAGAGAAAAAGTTTTGTTGGCTGTTGGCAGAAGGGGGTGATGATATACCTATCACGGAACTGTTGTGGGGGTTCTACAAGAAAATGCATGTGAAGTGCTGGAATCGTACCCAGCATACAGCAAAGACTCAGTGCTGCCCTTCGTCATTTTCTGTACAGAACCTCAAACCTCGTGGTGTGACCAATTTGGTTTCTGGCAATAATTGTCTCTATTTCTCTGTCTCTGTCTCTCTCTCTACACACACACACACACACACACACATACACACACAGACACTTATGGTTGCTAGAATCTAGGTGCTTAGGGAAAGGAGGGAAGTAAGTTTTAAAGTATTGAATACTAATTCATAAGTCATTATAATTCCAAAATCTTTCTGTGAATATTTGATCTTGATGTCACTAAAAAATCTGACAGTAATGTTGGGAGTCCTCAAAAAGTTTGTAGGACTAAAGGAAATGTGTTTACAATGAGAACTTACAAATAATAAATTTATGTCACTATGCTAAGTATGGTATTTCATATAATTCTCACATAATCCTCATGAAGAAGGTATTAATAATTCTCTTACGTGTAGGAAGTTGGTGTTCATGGTGAGCATCATTTGGTCAAGATCAGAAAAGCTAATATTTGGTAGAGCTTGGGTTTAAATACAAATGGATCTAATTCTAAGCCTGAGCTTTAACAATTATGCTACTGTAGCAATTCGACACTAATTCTGTCATGTGTCTCATGTACTAGAAATGATAGGTCTGGGGTGCTGATTCAGACCATGGTGGATTATTTTTTTTACTTTTATAGTTTATTGTCAAGTTGGTTTCCATATAATACCCAGTGTTCATCCCAACAAGGGCCCTCCTCCATGCCCACCACCCCCGTTCACCTCTTCCCCACCCTCATCAGCCCTCAGTTTTTTCTCAGTATTCAAGAGTCTCTCATGGTTTGCCTCCCTCCCTCTCCTCAACTATTTTCCCCCCTCCTCCCCCTCCCTCATGGTCCTCTGTTAAGTTTCTCCTATTACACTTATGAATGAAAACATGGTATCAGGCACCTTCTCTGCCTGACTTATTTCACTTAGCATGACACCCCCGAGGCCGATCCACGTTGCTACAAATGGCCAGATTTCATTCTTTCTGATTGTCATGTAGTATTCCACTGTATAGATAAACCACATCTTCTTGATCCATCCATCAGTTGATGGGCATTTAGGATGATGGATTATTTAGAGGCTCTAATTCTAGTGGGAGGCAGGACACATTCCTCAGACAGATCCCATGGGCAGCAGTGACCATGAGAGGAGCCACAGAGGAAGAAGAAAAGTTTTTCTTCTTTCCTACCCCTTAGCCTCCATCGGGGGAGATCAGCTTAAGCATTATTTTGGAAGTTTTATTTCTGGAAATTTCCTTATGCCTGCAGAATAGAAGGAAGCTCAAACAGATGTTCAGACTTAGGACCAGGGACATCCTCTGAACAAATGTGACATGGTAGGGCCCTAGAGAAATAATGCACCAAAGACATGAACATGGGTTTGATACCCAGTTCTATTTAATACAAGATTTTGTGTATATCACTACACTTACTAGAGTCCACAAAAAATCCCTAAATAAATTGGAATTATTGCCAAGAATACTGAAAGACTGCATATAAATATCATCCAACTAGTGTGTTATGCATAGAAAATAGTTGGAAAATATTTTTCTGAAATGAAAGAAATTTTGCATTTTCTATTAACTATGATACTGTTGGCTATTATTTATTGAGTCTTGGCTAAGCTATGTGATCTTGGCTAAGTTATTCACCTTCTCTGTGCCTCAGTTTCATTTTCTGCAAATTAAAGACAATATCTTGTAAATTTGTTATGAGAAATTAGTTGCTGAGGGGGACATGGGATTAAGGGTGAATATTTTTTTTAGGATATGAGAACCTTGGTTATGTTTAAATGCCAGGAGAAAGAGCTAAGAGAGAGCAAGAGAGGGGTGGGGATAAGACAGGCAGAGAGAGATTGATTACAGATGCAGGAGCAAAGGGAGAGTAGTCAGTGGAGGCACACAAGGTGTGGCACACACTTACACAGAGTGGCTATTTTCTAGCTTCTTTCTGTCTAACAAAACACCATTTCTTCTTCTATAATGTGTCCAGGTGTTTGGAAGAAAGTATGGTCCAACCCTAGGCCATAGGTGTGAACTGGATTAGTCTAAAGCAATTATGGTAATGCTCTTCTCTTTTGAACAAGGATTTTAACCTCCATTTGGTCTCCAGCTCTAGATCTCACTCTGCCTGAAAATATATCAATAATTTTCATAAAGTTTAAATTTTGGTGGTGGGAGGAGATAAAATAATCAAACAGGCTTGATTATGAACAAGTTAATACATATTTTTTTCCATAATATTTTATTGTCAAATTGTTTTCCATACAACACCCAGTGCTCTTCCCCTCAAGTGCCCTCCACCATCAGCACCACCTGTCTTCCCCCCTCCCCCCCCAACCCTCAGTTCATTCTCAGCTTTCAATAGTCTCTCAAGTTCTGCATCCCTCTCTCTCCCCAACTCTCTCTCCCTCCTCCGTTCCCCCTGGTTCTCCATTAGGTCTCTCTTGATGAACAAGTTAATACATATTGATCACATTATGTTTGTTCCAAGAATGCAAAATTGTTTTAGTATTAAAAATTTAATCAATATAGTTTATCATCTTAGTAGAATAAGTGAGAAAACCTGTAGAATTATCTCAATTGATGTGGGGGAAATGTGATAAAATTAATGAATGTTTTAGATTAGAATCTTAAGCAAACCCTAGATATTTATAAATCCTCCAAATAGCAGTACTTGGACAGAAAGAAAAAATAATGAAGAAAAGAAAATGGACTGAGCCTCAGAGACCTGTGGAACACCGGCAAAAGTACCAACAGGTGCATAATGGGAGTTCCAGAAGGAGAGAAGAGAAAGAAGCAGAAAGAGTATTTGAAGAAATAGTGGCTTATGTCTTCTTAGAACACTAATCTACAATTCAAAAGACACTAAACTCAAAGTAGGATAAACTCAGAGATATGAGGTCACAATCAAATGACCAGAATCCAAGGGGAATGAGAAAATCTTGAAAGCAGCAAGAGGGAGGCAACTCACCATGTGCAAGGGAATTCTTATTGAGATGAACAGCTGATTTCTCATCAGAAATGGTGGGGTCAGAAAGCAATGGGATGGTACATTCAAAGTGTTGTCAGCTAAGAGTTCTATATTTAATAAAAGTATCCTTCAAAAATGAGGGAGGAAACTAAGAAATTCCCAGATAAACAGAAGTGTAAGGGTTTTATCACTAGAAGACTTGCTTTGAAGAAATACTGAAGGGAGTCAGTCCTTCAGGGTGAAATGAAATGACACTAGGCAGTAACTTGAATCTGCATGAAGAAATCAAGAGCTCTGGTAAAGGTAACTACATGGGTGAATATTAAAGATGTACTTTGTATGGCGATAACAGCACAATGGAGGAAGGAGGGAATAGAGCTACATAGGAGCTAAATTCTTATGCAAAATTGTAATTGCTCTTATTTTAATCTGAAACTGTATTGCTATAACTCTAGATGTTAATTATACTCCCCAGAGAAACCACCATAACTTAGTTACAAAAATAGTTCAGTTAAAAAAATAACTGAAAAAAGTAAAAGAAGCAATAAGAGAATTAAATTAGAACACTGAAATATCCAGTTAGCTCCAAAAAAGCAGTAATGGAAGAATAAAGAAATAAAAAAGATAGGGCAATAGAAAACAAATAGCAAAATAGATGTAAATTCTATCTTATCAGTAATTACATAAAACATACATTTTAGAACTTTAATTAAAAGAAAGAGATTCACATTACAGTTGCAAAAATATGATCCAAATACAGTTAACCATCAACATGGGTTTGAACTGTATAGGTACACTTATAGGCACATTTTTTTTCAATACAGTACATTATGGTAATGTATTTTCCCACCCTTATGATTTTCTTAATGACATTTTCTTTTCTGTAGCTTACCTTACTGTAGGAGTACAGTATATAATACATGTAACATACAAAATATGTGTTAATGGACTATGTTGTCAATAAGACTTTTAGTCAGCAGTAGGCTCTTGGTAGTTAAGTTTTTGGGGAGTCAAAAGTTATATATATTTTTTTGATCATGTGGGGGGTCAGTGTCTCTAACACCCGACTTTGTTCAAGGATTCAGCTGTATATTTTGTTGAGAAGAGACATACTTTAGACCCATAGACACAAATGAGTGGAAAGTGAAAGTATACCATGCAAATGGTAATCAAATGAGAAACGAAGTGGTTATATCTCATCTTATATTAATATAAGACTTTGAGATACAAATTATTAGTAGAGACCAAGAAAAAGACTTTATAATAATGAAATAGTCAATCAGGATATTATAATTATAGATTTCTGTGCAGCTAATAACAGAGCCCCAGTATTCATGAACACGTGTAATATACACTAGAAATAACATATAGACAAATCAACAATAATAGTAGGAGACTTCAGTGTCCCACTTTCAATATTGGATAGTCAGCTTGTCACAAGTTCAACAAACAAACAAGACTTAATGCTATAAACCAACATACCTAACAGATACCTAATAGAGCACTTCAGCAACAGCAGACTATATGTTCTCAACTTCATATCGAACATTCATTAGGTTGGGCCATGTGTGAGCCCATAAAATAAGGCTTGATAAATTTAAAAGTATTGACCATACAAAGTATATTCTCCGACCACAGTGTAATGAAATTGAAAATAACGAAAGGAAGAAATTTGGGAACTTTACAAACATGTGGGAACTATACAACAGACTCCTAAGTGATTAATGGGCCAAAGAGGAAATCATGAAGAATATTAGAAAATACTTTGAGATGAATGAAAATGAAACCACTACATACTGTTTACTATGGAATGCATCTAAATCAGTGATTAGTGGGAAATTTATACCTGTATATACCTATATTAAAAAAATAAATGTCTCAGATCAGCAATCTAACTTTCACTCTTAAGACATTTGAAAAAGAAGAGCAAACTAAAACTAAGGCAAACAGAAGGAAATAACAAAGATTAGAGCAGAAACAAATGCAATAGAGAAGAAGGTAGAGAATAGAAAAACAAAACCAAAAGTGGGTCCTTTGAAAAGATCACCAAAGAAGGGTGGAGCCAAAATGGCGGAGAGGAAGGGAGCTCTGTAAACTCCCTCCGCACCGTTTTTCGAACTGAGAGGGATATTACGTTCAACTGAGAGAGCGGAAGGAGAAAATACGAACTCCAGAGGGAATAGAACCTCAAGGATACCT
>NC_043710.1:14790542-14819021 GCF_006229205.1 Suricata suricatta | reverse complement strand
TATGACTAAAGTGAAGTAGATAATCTGAATATGTTTATAACAAATAAAGAGATTGGATTATAATTAAAAACAAAAAACTTTCCACAAAGAAAAAACCTGGCCAAGATGGCTTCACTTTGAAGTGAATTTTATCAAACATTTAGGGAAGAATTAACATCAGTTCTTCACAAACTTCAAAAACTTGGAGAAGAGAGGACACATGCTATAACACTAGTATCACCCTAATATCAATACTAGACAATGATATTACAAGAAAACTATAACCAACATCTCTTATGTAATAGACACAAAAATCCTCAGCAAAAATACTACTAAAACTGAATCCAGTAGTCCATAAAAAAGGATTATACCAAGAACAAGGGAGATTTTCCCCAGAAATGCAAGGTTGGTTCAATATATGAAAATCAGTCAATGTAATACAGCCAAAGTAAGGGAAGAGGGGACATAGGGCTCAGTAATGATAACTGCTATCACTGTTTTCCCCAGTCTGCCATCTACGGCCTAGCCATATGTTTAAATACAGCTGCAGCTTCAATTCTCATGATATGTGATTTTAACAATACCTTTTCTTTCAGGCTGCAGAGTACTTGCTATAGTATGTGTTTGCAAGATGGCAGAATATATTTGGCTGAGGATCTCCACCGTCCTGAGGATACTATGTGTGACGAAAATTTAAAGATAGCTGTTTTCCTAGGTAAGCCTTCTTTTATCAAATGGCCAGCGGAACTACTAGATTTCTAGAAAAAGTCTTTGAAAAGGCATACAATTTTTTTTTTTTTTAGATTTCTACATCAGACAAGTTGGACAAGGATTTTAACCTCCATTTGGTTTCCAACTCTAGATCTCACTCTGCCTGAAAATATATTAAGTCCCTAGGTGCTTACACAGTATATCCTTATGTGTTTGTTTATAGTACAGTTGAGAAATTAACGCACAGTATCTCAACCTCCTGTGGTGACCTCAGCCAAGGAGGAGAGTTCCTTAGGGATATGCAATCCAGCCGAAGCCCCTCGTTATTTTCACAGCAGTTAGCACCCCCCTCGTTCCACTTTGTGATACCCAAGGGCTTAGAAGAGGAGTGCTTTATCACATAATTTTCTAGACCAGGAATGTAGGCTGTTATTACATAAATTTAAAGTGCAGGGAAAAGGGCCATTCGAGTAAAGATGCGTTGTTCATAGGTGAATTCTCCCAAATATCTATTTCTAATACAAAATCTTTAAAAAACAGGGATAATTAATTCCTGAGAGAGCAAAGCCTTAGATGGAAAGAGAGTTCTGTTGATGTTCTCACTACCATCTCTAAACACTATGATTCAAGAGGAAGCTGTTTTCTTATTTTAAGGAAAGAATAAGAGGGGGATATTAAATGATTGAAATATTTGTGTCTTTTATTCTATAGCCATAGAGCTAGGTGCTGAAGATCAGAAGATTCACTTTAGTACCTAAGGACTTTGGATTCCAAATTCAACAGAGCATTTCATTTTCCTTTGATTTGAGTTTCTAAGGCATTGGAGCTTTGCAAATGCCATTGTCCAGTCAGTGGAGACTTGAAAAATATACACTTATACACCAAGATGTTTCAACAGCTACGTATAATGGTTATTTATTTTTCCTGACTACATTGGGTATTCTTCTTACCTAGAGGGAAACAACAGTAAGTTAACTAGAATTGCTGATTTTTAATCCAGTTTCTTACATTTCCATTTTCTCTTGAGGGGTTTATAACTAACATAATTGAAGCATTACTGTCTAATATTTTGTGGGGGATCACTTTGAGATGTTTTAGGATGTTTTGCAGAAATACTTGTTCTCACCATATATGGATATATTTATAATATACCAGGGATAAATTTACATTTCATTGTTCCTGAGTCAATTGGTAAGCTTTTGAATATGGGAACAGTGCAGTAGCGCAGCAGGTGGAAGCTGGATGGTCATTGACGTTTTTTTTCAGGGGTAGGGTGCATGGTGTGGTGATTTGGGTCATCAGAGATTATGTGTAGCCACTCATTTCCTTGAGGCAATGCTCTGATTTTGATAATTCCCAGGGATGAAAGGGGGTGGGGATCTTATAGTGATAGGAGCAGATATGAGAGGCAAAAAGGCAGAAGTGAGGTCAAGCTGAGATTGGGTGTGTCACTTTCACTGTGGTGGTCAATATAGGTCACTATGAGAGAGAGAACAATATTGGGATTCTCTTTCTTGAAGGAAATCTTAAACCTGAAAGCTGGGATCCATAAGGAGAATGCATTAATATGTAAGATCTGCAAGGAAGAACATACCTCCTGCTGTGGTTGGAAAACTATGCTAAACTCCTGCTCAAAGAAACTTGTTATTCTGATTCTTTTAAACTTTCTTGGATTTTGTTCTAACTTGGTAAGACCTTACTTCTGCTATCATGGATGTATTCCCAACAAGATAGAATTTTTGCATCCCTAACTCAGACTTAGCCCAATTTCTTAGAGATCCAAGGCAGGTTTTGCTGAAGATAAGAGATGAAAGTTAATTCTCTTTGTCACCTTATGGTGATTTTTCCTTGTCAGTTCATCTCAGGGCATCTTAAGGGAGGCAAGATGTGATGGTGGGGAAAAATATCACTGTCTTGGGCATTAGAAGACTTTTTCTTATGGTCTGATACTAATCAATTAGCTGTTTTCTTGGACCTCAGTGTCTTCATCCTTTAAGAGCATATATGTTGATAAAATACAAGGTACTGGAACATTTTTAGCTTACAATTCTAGGGTCTTGTCCAATGGACCCCTGAACTCATTAACATTGGACTCTACATTTCATAGCTTAGCAAAAGAAGTGCCATGGAATTTATGGTCACAGGTGGTGAATTTAAGTACCAACCACTTGTCCAAACCCTGATATTGGCTGATTTCCAGAAGTAAATCAAATCTTCCCTGGAGAGAAACTTAGTGTTAAAGAGCTAGGGACAGAATTCCTGGGTTTAAAATCAGTCTCTGATTTTTAAAAAATCACTATCACTTTGAGCAAGTCATTTACCTCCTCTAAGCAGAGTTTCTTTTTTATTTAAAATATGGTTAATAGAGTACCTATGTCATAGCACTCATGTGAAGATTAAGTGAAATACTGAATGTGAAGTTCTTAGTATATGCCTGTCATATGATCAACACTAAAAATAAATATTATTGCAGGAACTATATAGTGGAAAAATAAATCTCAGCATGCTTTTAAGAATGGGGGTAAATAGAGCTGTAACAAAAGTTTCCATTTCAAAATGTTTGAGTATGCGGTATTTAAACAAGTAACAAAGATTTCTGTGCTTGGACGAAGTTTGACTGCATAGGTCCTTAATTCCAATTGCAGTCTGAGGGTTCTTTTATGGAAGATCAGGGTCATCCTGCTAGATCAACCCTTCTTTGTATTTCTCATGTATCCAAAAATATGGGGAGTAGAGGGTTTGAGTTGTAATAGGTACACTATTGGTCTTTGGACCAGGACAAAAAAGAAGACTGATCCTGTGCTTGAGTCTGTCAATTAATAGAGGATATCAAACACATCAATTCTGACATAAGACTGAGTTGTTTTGTTTGTATACTTATTTCCATATGGTATGGGCCAAAAAGGGGAAGAGGAACATTGTAAAAGGGAATTACATAAAACATATGCTCAAATTCAAGATTTGCAAGAAACAAATAGTAAGTGAAATAATGATAATTTGGGGTTTTCTGTCTGATTTTGATCATAAAACCCAACTTTTGGCCTAGACCTTCAGGAAGCTATCAAAACATATTAGTCTGTTCTTGGTTTTCTCAAAGGCCATTTCCTCTAGAGAAGAGTTGGCAATTAGAAGCGCAGTCAACTTTCTTATCAAGGGTACTTGTCCCTTGAAGGATTCTCTGATGCAGTGTGGGCTTCTAGAAGGGAGACTACTATCTTGGGGCTTGGAACTCTAAGGCTGGTGAATGCATTTGTGGGACCAGATGGAAGAGGTGTCTTTTCCATATACCTTATTATGAACCTTGCCCAATGTGTAACTGGGACAATGTATCTTACCCTTCACTGCCTTTGTGGTTTAAGAATACATTGGGATACAGAGGACAAAGCAATCTCAGGTCCAGGAATAAGTGAGGCTTAATAATAGCAAAACTTAACATTAGATACTATATTGACGTTTTATTCAGTTTCCACTAAAAGCAGCTTTTTTTTAAAGCTTACTTATTTATGTGTGTGTGTGTGAGAGAGAGGGGTGGGGCAGGCAGACAGAGAGGGAGAGAGAAAATCCCCAGCAGACGCCATGCTATGAGTGTAGAGTCCAACACAGGGCTTGATCTCATGAACTGAGACCATGACCTGAGCCAAAATCAAGACCGGGAGGTTTAACCCCACTGAGCCACCTAGGCACCCCAGAAGAAGTTTGAAGTTATTGATTCCTAGAGAGTTTTGGAAGGAAAAGGAATCATCTATGAGATTGTCAGAGTACTGCTAAAAGTCAGAGTTTTTGGACTCATGATTTTATGGTTCCTTTTTTCGTTCTTTTATACCCAAAGGTAAAGCATTTCTTCCTGGAGTTTTTATCACCCACACCACATAGATGGAGAATAAAAGAAATGTGACTGAATTTATTTTAGTAGGTCTTACACAGAACGCCAAGATGCAGAAGATAGTGTTTCTGGGATTTTTGATTCTATACATGGTAACAGTCTCAGGCAACCTGCTCATTGTGGTGACCATTACCACCAGCCAAACTCTGAACTCCCCCATGTATTTCTTCCTGACTCATCTTTCCTTGATAGACACAGTTTATTCTTCTTCTTCAGCTCCTAAGCTGATTGTGGACTCCTTTCATGAGAAGAAAATTATCTCCTTTAATGGGTGTATGGCTCAAGTTTATGCAGAACACATTTTTGGTGCTACTGAGATCATCCTGCTGACGGTGATGGCCTATGATCGCTATGTGGCCATCTGCAAACCTCTGCACTACGCGACTGTCATGAGCCCCAGGCTGTGCCTTCTCCTGCTGGGAGTGGCCTGGACTGGAGGATTTCTCCATGCAACCATTCAGATACTCTTTACAGTGTGGCTGCCCTTCTGTGGTCCCAATGTCATAGATCATTTCATGTGTGATTTGTACCCTTTATTGAAGCTTGTCTGCATGGACACTCATACCCTTGGTCTCTTTGTTGCTGTCAACAGTGGGTTCATCTGCCTTTTAAACTTCCTCCTCTTGGTGGTCTCCTATGTGATCATTCTATGCTCCCTAAAGAACTATAGCTTGGAAGGGAGGCGCAAAGCCCTTTCCACCTGTGTCTCTCACATTATAGTAGTTGTCTTATTTTTTGTGCCCTGTATATTTGTGTATTTGCGCCCAGTGACCACCCTGCCTATTGATAAAGCCGTTGCCATCTTTTATACTATGGTGGTCCCGATGTTAAATCCCTTAATCTATACCCTCAGAAATGCAGAGGTAAAAAATGCTATGAGGAAGCTTTGGAGAAAAAAAGTGACTTCAGTTAATGATTAAAGAAAATCTTTGAGCATTACATATAGAATTAATAGGGGTAACCTAATTCAAGCCTCTTGATATATAAATGAAGACATCAACTCTGGTAAGGAGTTGGATAACACTTGCAGATAGCTATTTAAGTGCAGAGCTAAGGCTAGGCCTGGATTCCAGACTTACTGTCTCCCGTCCCACACTCTTGTAATCACGACATACATACTGCTTCTTAATCCATAAATACTTACCTATTACTTGGAAATCTCAAATATCTGTAGTAGCTAAGTGATATGAATCTAGAATATTGGATTGGTATTAAAATAATCTGATGTAACATTGAGATATTGGTTACTCCTGATTTTTGCAAATAACAAGTTTAATGATACTCCTTTACTTTGGACTTTGGCATCAATATAAATTCTTTTGTGAATTTTCTTGTTCATTAAATTTTGGTTGTACAGTAAAAAGAGATACTATTTATTAAATTCCTATAAAACTAGTGTATTAGGTATTTTCCATATTGTATCACTCAGGGTTTAATGAGGAGACAGATCACATGGTAGTTTGAATAGGGAAAGTTTACATACAATAATTCATTATATCAGGGCATTAGCTGGAAAGGGCTAGTGACTACACTAAAGAATGCCCTGGGACTGAGAAATGAGTATCATAGGAAGAAACACATTTAGAAGGTGGAATCCCTTTCCAAGGCTGGGATTCCAGTCTTTTGGAGACAGAATAGTTATTGTCCATTGGACAGTGAAGGTCCCTAGGTTGCCTTGGGCTGGAACTCATTCATGGTAGCTGGAGACTGACAGGCAAAAAAGGGACTGGTAAGTGGAGCCTCTCACTGGGAACTGGTAGTTTGAGGCAGGTGAACAAGGAACTGGACTGGCAAGCAGGGAAGAACAAACAACTCTCAAAAGTGCAAGTGGACCGAGACTGGTGGAAAACACCCCACTGTGGTGCAGATCAACTGAGTTGAAAGCCTGATCTCTGGGGTGCCTATGAGATTCACTGGAATCAGCCTGCAGAGGTGCCACTGAAACTCATTTGGATTCCATCCATGGGGGTGGCAGTGTCAGCACCGCTACCTGTCTCTCCAGTCCCTGCCCCCAACCACACATGGTTGGAAGCTATATAGTCAGAGCAAGATGAGATGAGAAGCATATGCAAGGACTCGTTATCCAGACCAATGTCAATAAGCTTTTCCCCTATGTTTTCCTCTAGCAATTTTGTGGTTTCAGGTCTTATGTTTAGTCTTTAAATCCCTTTTGAGTTGGTTTCTGTGTATGGTACAAGCTAAAGGCCCAATTTCATTCTTTGGCATGTGAATATCCAGTTTTCCCTGTACCATTAAAAAAAAAACTTTTTAAAAATGTTGATTTATTTTTGAAAGAGAGTTTAAGTGGGGGAGGGGCAGAGAGCCAAAGCAGGCTACGTGCCATCAGCACAAAGTCCGATGTGGAGCTCAAAACCACCAACTGTGAGATCATGACCTGAGCTGAAGTTGGATGCTTAACTGACTGCGTCACCCAAGCACCCCTTCTAGTACCATTGTTTGAAGAGACTATCCTTTCCCCACTGGGAAGTCTTACAATTTTTTTTAATGTTTATTTATTTTTGAGAAAGAGAGACAGAAACAGAGTGTTAATGGGGGGAGGGGCAAAGAGAGAGACACACAGAATCTAAAGTAGGCTCTAAGCTCTGAGCTGTCAGCACAGAGCATGATCTGGAGCTAGAAACCACAAACCATGAGATCATGACCTAAGCTGAAGTCAGATGCTAACCCACAGCCACTCAGGCATCCCTTTAATGAGTAGTCTTGATACCCTTGTCAAATATTAGTTGGCTGTATATATATATATTTCTGGGCTCTCAATTCTATTCCATTATCTAGATGTCTATATTTATTCCAGTATTATATGTTTAGAGTACTACAGATTTGAAATGGAGTCATTTGAAATCAGGAAGTGGAAGTGTGATGCCTCTAGCTTTGTTTCTTTCTCAGGATTGCTTTGGCTATTCAGGGTCTTTGGTGATTCCAGATATATTTTAGGTTTGTTTTTTCTATTTCCGTGACAAATCCCATTTGAATGTTGACAGGTGTTTTTATTGAGTCTATGGACGACTTTGGGTAAATAAACATTTTAATATTACCTTTTCCAATCCATGAACATGGGATATCTTTCCATTTACTTCTGTCTTTTTCAATTTCTTTAATGAATATCTTATAGTTTCCAGTATGGAGATTTTTTCATTTATTAATTACATTTATTCCTAAGTATTTTATTCTTCTTGATGCTATTGTAAGTGGAATTATTTTCTTTATTTCCTTTTTGTCTAGTTTATTGTTAGTGTAAAGAAATGTAAATAATTTTTGTATGTATCTTGCATCTTTAGTGAATTCACTTATTAGTTTTAACAGTTTGTGTGTGTATGTGCATGTGTGTGTGTGTGTAAGTTTTAGATTTTCCTCGATGTATGATCATGTCATTTACAAAGAGATAATTTTACTTCCTTCTTTCCAATTCAGATGCCTTTATTTTTTTTTTTTTGACTGATGGTTCTTGCTAGTACTTCTAGTACTATGTTGAATAGAAGTGGCATGGGCTTTCTTGACTTGTACTGGATCTTAGAGGAAAAGCTGTCAGTTTCCCCCCATTGATTATCATATTATCTGTGGGATTTTTGTAAATGTCTTTTTGTATGAGTGTGTGTTGAGGAAATTTCCTTCTAAATGTATTTTGTTGAGAATTTTTAGCATGAAAGATTGTTGAACATGATAGATATGTTAAATATAAATACATTTTGTGTCTCTATTGAGATGATCATGTGATTTTAATGTGTGTATCATGTTGATTTATTTACATATTTTAAACTAGGGGCACCTGGGTGACTCAGTTGGTTAAAGTTCATGGGTTCGAGCCCCACAACGGGCTCTGTGCTGACAGCTCAGAGTCTTGAGCCTGCTTCAGATCCTGTGTCTCCCTCTCTCTCTGACCCTCCCCCGCTCATGCTCTGTTTCTCTCTGTCTCAATAATAAGTAAAATATTAAAAAAATTTTAACTAGACTTGCATCCCAGGAATTAATCCTTTTTGGTCATGGTGCCTAATCTTTTGAAAGTGTTGAATTCATTTTGCTGAGATATAATTCTTGGCCAATAAAATTTATGAGTCTTTGCATGTTTGAGAATACATTCTTTTATTCTTATATTTGTATCCTATATTGCATGATACAGAATTAGTGGTTACAGTTTTTTCCCTTGAGAACATTAAAGCTTTTTTTCATTAACTCCCAATTTCTAGTTTTGCTGACAAAAATTCTGATGCCAGTCTGATTTTTTATTTTTTGATACCCTGTTTTTATTTTATAGATTTATATCCTATTGGATTTCTAATAATATACCAATTGACATTATTAGACTTCTGTTTTAGGGTCAAAATTTTTTTATTTCTTTCTAAGAATATCAAAATGGCTACTTGATAGACTCTGAAGACCACCCATAGTTGACCAAGTCACACTCATTATAGATGTTATCTAATACTTTTATGGCTTTAATTGCCATTTATATGCTCAAGCTTCCTATATTTCTGTGGCCTGCATCTCTCTGATGATCAGAAACATATAATATACAGTATTTAATTGTACATTGTCACTTAAGCATCATTTAACACATTAAAAAACATTCATCTTTTTTCTGTTCCATCTATCTGGTAATCTATACTAGATACTGGATGTCATCTATGACTTCTCTCTCATATTCATCCTAAATCAAGTTTTTCTGTCTATAGTTTTAAATATTTCTTGAACCCCTTTCTATCTCTTTGTGTTAGTATGGGTTCCCTAGCTTCAGGGTCTGAGATGAGGATTTTTATGAAAATGATTTATATGGTGAAGGGTTGAAGGAAACTGGCTATAGTAGGAAAAGAAAGAATTTGATCCCAACTGGAGCTCAGATTCATCCTGGAGCCATGGGAGCTCTGGGGTATATGTTATAATATAGGACTGGTTCTACCTTGAGTCAAAACAATCAGCCTTTTTTTTTTTTAAACCCTTGTTCCTATCATTCATTGGAATAGAGTGGTCCCACAGGTGGGTCTGGATTGGTGATTCTGTGAATGGTTAGCAACCCCATCACACAGCATCAGGGGCATGGGTGAATAGTCCCAGTGCAGGGGGGTGGAGATGGACACAGTAGTGTCTGCCATCTTCATCCTCACTGGCCCCACCAGTGTTCAGGCTTCCATCCTTTCATAACCAAATCATCCCTGTAACCTCTAACTGCTCTCCTGTTGCCAGTCTTATCTCCTTCAGTCCATTTCAGTAGATAGAGTTATCATTCTAAAACTCGAATCAATCTGCACCACTCACTAGCTTACAAAAAATTTCCAGTGTTTTTGAATTGATTAGCCATAATCAATTGAATTGATCAGGTTTCCTGTGTATTCTTTTTCACGTCTGGCCTTTGTTCTGTATTCCATCTTCCAGCACACACTGCCAATCCCATGCCTATTCACTTTACCAACTGACTTCTTTCCACCCACTGGATTCTAGTTTTATGTCTTTTCTGTCCATTAGGTTCCAATTTTATGTCTTTTCATCTAGGAACCTTCTCCTGACCCTGAAGCTGTTTGTTGTGTGTCCTTCCATTGTGGTTACATTGCACCCTGTAATTCCACTGTCTTACTATTGATAACACTTGCAATTTTCTGCTTCCTCCTGGGAATCTTTCATTGGATGATAAGCTCTGTGGACGTGGAACCTGGGTCTCCTTTTATTCACCACTGAAGTCCCAGCACCTATCAACTTGCCTGATACATCTCTTGGGCTCAAAAGTATTTGATGATTAATGAAGGGAGGACAAAAGAATGAAGGAATATGTTTTTCTTGATAGTGCTTTTGTGCATAAAGAACCACATATTTAAAAAACAGCTTTTGATAAATAAAATGGTACCAAAAATATACTGGTTAACAGAGAAACATAACATTAGCAAGCCACCTTCAACAGACAATAAAATGTCACTGAAAGCAGGATAATACAAGGTAAACTATTTGCTCATATGCTGAAAATCGTAGTTTTCATTTCTTTTCTCATCCTTAGTGTAACAAGGAGTGAAAACAAATTGAGGTTTTCCCAAGAGGTTTAGCCAGAATTCTCCTTAGAGTTGAATCAGATAAAAGCGGGAAAGAATTCCCTAGTCTCTATACTACTTTCTTTTTATTTTTGAATCTATTCATCTTCCTTCATACTCTTATTCATTCATTCACTTGTTCATTCTTTCATTCAATATTTATTGTGCACTAGACATTGTGCTATCTTGTAGAAATTATTGGTATATAGTAGGCAAATACTTTACAGAATATGACTGTATATTTAATAAATAGAAATTTCTGTCTAACATCAATATAGTCTATGAGTCATTACTCTTTCTGATGGGGTATCAGCATAAGATGAATGATATGAGCAATACAGAATTGTTATGAAGCTTACAAGGGAACTTGGAAACATGGTCTAATCTTCATTACCTTCTCTTCAGAGGTTAAATGGCCAAGCTTTTAACCTAACCTAAATGTTACATACTGTAATGTTACAGGCAACATATGCAACATTGATATGTAAAAACAAGCAGTTATTAATTACAAATTAGTTTTTTGCTCTAGATAATGGAACTAATGTATACATTGTGTCCAGCACAGTTTCTGGTTCAGTAAATGGTAACTAATATATTTATCTGATCTTTTGATCATTATTGCCTAGCAGTTAACAGCAAATAAGGACATGATTTGGGAAGTCAGTCAGTTCTGATTACTGGCTTTCTAATATATCCATTTGGTACCTTCCCCTTTCTATTAGTTTCCTTACCTGTAAAATGGTGATAATAGCCTACCTCCTCAGACCATTATAGAGATTATTCCTCAACAACAATACTATTATTTCTTTAAGTTATTATTAGAAGAGAAGCCTATGAGTCCATATATATGGTTGAAGCTAGAAAAACTAAACCCCAATTTGGTAGAATATTCTGAATATTCAAAGTGGTCCTGGGTTACATTTTCTCTCTTGCATCCATTTCAGCTACCCTCAATGAAGATTTTATGATTCATAGTGGATAATTTATTTCTCCATCCCTTAGGTATTCTTTGCTGAGATCATCCAAAATATCCTTTTGACCTTTGCTTCCATTGAATCACTGTTGAGATCCAGGCACATTTATTTCTCCCCTGAAATAGCTTTCCTGCTGCACAATTTCCTAATGGTGTTTTTCATTTGGGCATTTCTCAAGGTATAGATTAGGGGGTTTAGCATGGGAGTTATAATAGTGTAGAACACTGCCACTGCTTTATCAATAGATAAAGTAGCTGCAGGTCTCATGTACACAAATATACAGGGCACAAAGAATAAGACGACCACTGTGATGTGGGAGACACAGGTGGAGAGGGCTTTGCGCCTTGCCTCCAAGCTGTGGTTCCTTAGGGAGTGCAGAATGACCACATAGGAGACCATCAAGAGGAGGAAGTTTAACAGACAGATGAATCCACTGTTGGCAGCAACGAAGAGCCCTAGAGTGTGGGTATCAGTACAGGCCAGATTGAGTAAAGGGTTCAGATCACACATAAAGTGGTCTATGACGTTAGGGCCACAGAACGGTAATTGGAAGATGAAGAGGATCTGTATGGTTGCATGAAGAAAGCCTCCCACCCACACCACTCCCATTAGCAGGCCACACACCCGCCGACTCATGATGGTCGTGTAGTGCAGGGGCTTGCAGATGGCCACATAGCGGTCATAGGCCATCACAGTAAGCAGGATTCCTTCAGCACCTCCAAAAAAATGTTCTCCAAAGATTTGGGTCATGCATCCATTGTATAGGGCAGTCTTTTTTTCATGGAGAGAATCTATGATCAGTTTGGGAGTATTGACAGAAGAATAGCAGGCATCAATGAAGGAGAGATAGGCCAGGAAAAAGTACATGGGAGATCCCAACAATGGGCTGGCAGTGATAGTGATCACAATGAGCATATTACCTACCACAGTGATGGTATAGATGACAAAAAACACGACAAATATAATTTTCTGCATCTTCGGATTCTCTGTGAGTCCCAGTAGAACAAACTCAGTCACATTGTTCCTATTCTCCATGTGTTTCACCTGACAGTTAATCACATTACCTGAAAAGAAACAATTTTTTTGAATGCAATCTTGAATTTATTAAACTTTAATATGTAAAACTTATTGGATTCTTTTCAGTTGTGAGTTATTTTGAGGTTGTGTATGTTGGAAATAAAGATTCTGAGTTCCTGAAAATGAATTCAGATTGCTTCCCAGCTGAAGTCATTGTTGAGGTTGGTGGATATGAGGAACTTTTGTAAACACAGAGGCAGGAGACCACATGTGCACACTTACTCATCCCAGATGACTGAGAATCTAAGTTGAAGTAGTAGCTTGTACACACTGTGGAAGCCAAGGCTGCAATCGTGGTAGTATATGGATGTAGTCTACAAATGCAAAGTTTGGGAATTTTTCCTTTAATCTCTAGGAAATGAGGAACCATGGAAGGTTATTGAGAATATGAGGGGGAGGATGAAGAAGATTGTAAAGGGGGGGATCTTAAATATTATTATCATAAAGATCTTTGTGTGCTTTGGATGAAATGGACTGAGGTTCAGTGAAGAGGTAGAAGACACAGATATCCCAATAGCAGACTACTATGATAGTTGAATAGAGGGTGACAGGACATTGGTGATGGGAATGTCAAGATTGGATACAAGAGATACTTAAAAGTAGTCACAATACATGTTTCCTAAGTTCAATGACTTTATCATAGCCAGTAATATATACCTTTGAATGATTGATTGCTATGTCTATGGTTTATAGTAAATGCTTTGCCTACATGGACCCTTTTCATAGGATAACTGTGTGGTGTATTTTTTCATTCATTTTGAAGATGAGGAAACTATTATCCCAATGATGGTCATATTAACTAAAGCTTACTGAACACTTAGCATGCTCTAAGTATTTTTGCAGACATTTGGTTTTTAATCCTCACTACAAATCTACAAGAGAATTGCTACTATCATTTTTATCCCTATTTTACACATTAGGGAATAGAACGATAGAGAAGTTATGGATCTTGCCCAAGATTGAGTAGCTAATAAGGGCTGGAGCCAAGATTAGGTTAGGTTATACCTGTTAATTGTTTTTTCTCCCAATTTTTATCCCATGACCTATATTGTTACTTTATAATAAACAATGTTGAGCTAGTAATCTCCTTTTGATATGGCCACAATACCTATAATTACTTCAATACTACTTTAGAGGAAAGCTTATGTGGAGCAGTTTTATCACCAGACATAGACACGTACAGTACACACAGTGACATATTGGAACTTGTTTAAAAATGTGGTACTGCTTTCATTGAACAGCCCTTTTATATTGGCCTCTCCCCTAACCCTATGTGTTCTTACTGTATCCCCTTCCAATAAATGGGCCCCAGACTCTTCTGCAAAATACCAAAAATAACTATTACAGTGGTTAATTGTATTGGTTTGAAAATCAGAAAGACCAGAGTAGACCCTGTTCTTCCACTTGCAATTTCTTTTATCTGCAGTACATGACTTTTGTACCTTACATCCTTTTTTCTTCATCTGTAAAGCAAGAATAATAATGTCTATCTCACAGGTTATTATGGAAATTATTTGAGATGTCAACCCCACTATTTGGGACACACACAGGACTTTCATTTGATTTTATGATGGCAAATGCCTCTAGGAGATAGAAAAAATTTACAGTTTGGGCAATAATACAGAGAAACACTTAACTATGTAATGAACTTATGAAGGATCATCACTGATTTTGCTCTCAAAGAAGCAACAGAGACTTGTGTTATGCATAGCAGCTGCACTGACATAGCATGTCCGTGCTTGGATGAAACAGCTGGTGATCTATATCATTTAATTTTCATATTTGTGTGTTTGAAATGTGGTAAAATTATGTTTTCATTCTCATGATTTTTCTTCATCATTAGGAGGTGTCTCATGGCCAAACCATGGTGCCTGGTGTCAGAGAGCTGGGTCCTACCATTTACTAAATTTCTATAAACCTAAAATATTTAAACTGTAAATTTAGTATATGATATCCATGAATTTTGAAGGATTGTGATAAGTATAAATGAATCTATTATTATGTCTTAAAAGGTTGAAAAATAAGGAGTAGTATATGTGGAAAGGAATAATCTTTAATAAAGCATCAGCAGAATTAAAAAACTTACCTTATCTTTCTTCGATGATTTTAATGATATTTGGGGGTGTTCTGGAAGAGTCCCATCATCAAACTGACCTCCTCTTGTCATAAGTAACTTTCAATATGAAAAATATGTCACACTTTGGAAGAGTCTATTTAGATGATTCACTATCAACTCAACAGTTATTAAGGAATTATACACATTGAACATGTACCATTTTGGGGGATATATCATTCATACCTCAGTGAGCCTACTAAAAGAAAGTGTTCTTACGAGTCTAAATCTTTTTATCCAACCTAAAGCCTTGAAACTTTTTCATAGAAAATCTGTTTGCAATGTGCTTTCTGGTTTTGAATTTAGAATGGACTCACTTGAAACACTATGGAGAAACGATCTGTAGAAGGCTCTGGTTCTGCAAGGGCAGGAGGCAGACACTGTGGAGAAAACACATTCAAGTGGAACCCTTTGCCCATGATGAATCTTGTCTGGGGATGTGAATGACAACCAAAAACCCTTTTCACCTTGCCCTGTATGGATATTTAAAGAGGTTTCCAGCAAGGTTCAGGGACCTTGTCTGGTGGCTCCTGCTACCTCTCCCAGGAATTAATTATCTTCTTTGATGGAAAGGCTTTGTCTTAGAAATAGGTATTCTAAGGAGACATGTTAAGAAACACTCATTCTTAAGTGGGCAATTGCATTCTTACCTAGGAAATTATAAACCCAAGCCTGTGAGTCTCCTCCCCTCCTGGGTTGTTAAGAAAGCTGAATGCCATGTGAATAGTGAGGTGCCATAGTTCCAGTGGAGCTGTGATGTCGTTTCCCTATAGGCTCCTGTCACATAGTAGTTTCTGTTTTCTTATCAATATTAAACCTTTATTGAAAAGCCGCTCCTGATTGCTTGAGAGCTAGGGCAGTGAGGGCATAAGTCATTTTAGAGTTCTTGACTCTAAAAGCTGCTTTTCTTTGATTTATTAAAGTATCATGAACTAATAAAATTGTGTGTATTTAAGATTTATAACTTGAGAGGCACTTAAAAGGCTTGGTAGGTTAAGCATCCGACTCTTGATTTTGGCTCAGGTCATGATCTCATGATTCAAGGGTTCAAGTCCCATACTGGGCTGTACACTGACACTGGAGGCTGTTTGAGGTTCTCTCTCTCTCTCTCTCTCTCTCTCTCTCTCTCTCTCAAAATAAATAAATAAAGTTAAAAAATGTATAACTCGATACATTGACATAATTGTGAAACAATTACCACAACCAAACTATTTACCATTCTCATTGCTCACAGTAACTATTTTTGTATATGTGTATGGGTGGAATGAATGCTTAAGATCTACTCTCTTGGGAAATTTCAAATATACAATACAGCAGTATTGTTAGTTACAATCACATTGCTGTACAATTATCCATCTTGCATAACTGGAGCTTTTTGCCCCCAATCAATACTTCTCTATTTCCCACCGCCCCAGCCTCTGGCAATGCTCATTCTACTCTGCTTCTGTAAGTCTGACTATTTCTAGGATAAGTAAGATCACGAAGTATTTCTCTTTCTGTCTCTGGCTTATTTCAGTTAGCATAATGCTCTTCTGGTTCATCTATGTTGTCAACGGGAAGTTTCCTTCTTTTTAAAGACTATATAATCTTGTGTGTGTGTGTGTGTGTGTGTGTGTGTGTGTGTGTGTGTGTGTGTGTGTGTGTGAATCTATCTATCACAGTTTCTTTATCCATTCGTCCATCAAAAGACATATAGATTATTTCTGTCTCTTGGCCATCATGAATAATGCTTCAAAATACATGAATACAGGTATCTCTTCAAGCTACTGATTTCAATTACTTTGGTGCTATACCAAGAAAAGGGATCACTGCAAAAAAAACCAAAACAAAACAAAAAAACGGTCCTTTTTCAATGTTTTTGAGGAATCTTCATAATGTTTTCCATAATGAGTGTGCCAATCTACATTCTCAGTAGCAGTGCACAAGGGTTTCCTTTTCAACACTTCATATCTCTTCTCTTTTTGATAAGTACCATTCTTACAAATGTAAGGTGATATTTTTGGTGTACATTTTTCTGATGATTAGTGATGTTGAAGACTTTTTCACATACCTGCTGGTTTTTTGTAGATCTTTTGAGAAATCTCTATTCAGATCCTTTGCCCATTTAAAAATCTTAACCTTCTAATTTCTGTATAAGTCTAATTACATGAAATAGAAGTTGGGGTTCTGATTTTTTACTTTGCTTATCCATTTGGAGTGTCATGAGTGTCATTGTAACTACTGTATTGTAAATGATGGAAAATAATTGCATATGTTAAAAAATAGTGTTATATTCTAAAAAAAAATAAAGTTACAAAAAAGAAAAAAATAAAAATCAGGTTGTGTTTTGCTATTGAGTTATATATGTTCCTTCTCTTTTGGATATTAACTGTTTATCACATATATGATTTGCAAAAATGTGTGGCTTTCTCACATTTGTTGGTTACTTTTCACTCTTGATTGTTTCCTTTGCTGTGCAGAAGTTACTTAGTTTGCTGAAATCTCATTTGTCTGTTTTTGCTTTTTGGATCATATCTAAAAAATATCATTGACTAAAAGAATGTCAACAAGCTTTCCCCCTATGTTTGGTTTAAGAAGTTTTATGGCTTCAGATCTTATGTTTAAGTGCTTTTGAGTTGATTTATGTATGATGTGAGATAAGGGGCCCATTTCTTTCTTATGCATGTGGTTATCCAGAATTCCCAAAGAACTTATTGAAGAGAATCTCATTTTCCCATTTGGCACCCTTGCCAAAGTTCAGTTGACTATATATGTGTGGGTTTATTTTTGGGCTCTCTATTCTGTTCCCTTGATCTATATGTCTGTATTTTTGCCAGTACTTACTATTGATATAGTAGCTTTGAAATATTTTTGGAAAGTGGGAGTTGTGATGGCTCAAATTCTATTCTTGTTCAAAATGAAAGGAAGAAGGGTATTATATCATAATCACTTGATCTATCCATGAAGAAGTGCTAAAAGTTGTAAATGTTTATGTCCCCAACTGGAAAGCACCCAAATATATGAATCAGTGAATCACAAACATAAGCAATCTAATTGATAAGAATATGGTAATTCCAGGGTACTTTAATACTCCACTTATGGCAATGGACAGATCATCTAGGCAGAAAATCAATAAAGAAACAATGGCCTTGAATGATACATTGGACCAGATGGATGTGACAGATATATTTAGAACTTTTTATCCAAAGGCAGCAGAATACACATTCTTCTCAAGTGCACATGGAACATTCTCTAAGAGCACATACCGGGTCACAAAACAGCCCTCAATAAATTAAAAAAAATTAGATTATACCATGCATATTTTCAGATCCCAATGCTATGAAACTTGAAATAAACCACAGGAAAAAATTGGAAAGCCTCAAATGCATAGAGGCTAAAGAACATCCTACTAAAGAATGAATGAGTCAACCAGATAATTAAAGAAGAAATTAGGGGCTCCTGGGTGGCTCAAGCAGTTGAGCATCTGACTTCAGCTTGGGTCATGATCTCGCAGTTTGTGGGTTCGAGCCCTGCATCAGGCTCTGTGCTGACAGCTAGTTCAGAGCCTGGATCCTGTTTTCAGATTCTGTTTCTTCCTCTCTCTCTCTCTCTCTCTCTCTGCAAAATAAATAAAACATTAAAAAATTTTTGTTAAAGAAGAAATTAAAAAATATATGGAAGCAAATGAAAATGAAAACATGACAGTCCAAACACTTTGGGATGCAGCATAGGCAGTCCTAAGAGGAAAATACATTGCAATCCAGGCCTAGCTCAAGAAACAAGAAAAATCCCAAATACAAAACCTAATCTCACACCTAATGGAATTAGAACAGCAAAGAAACCCCAAAGCCAGCTGAAGAAGAGAAATAATAAAGATTTGAGCAGAAATAAACAATATAGAATCTAAAACAAACCAACCAACCAACCAGTAGACAGATCAATGAATCTAAGAGTTGGTTTTTTGAAAGAGTAAACAAAACTGATAAAACCCCTAGACAGGATTTCAAAAAATAACAGAGAGAACCCAAATAGATAAAATCATGAATGAAAGAGGAGAGATCACAACCAACACCACATAATACAAACAATTACTAGAGAATACTATGAAAATCTATATTCCAACAAATAGGGCAATGTAGAAGAAGTGGACATACTCCAAGCACCCACACACTACCAAAACTCAAATGGAAAGAAATAAAAAAAATTGAACAGACCCATAACCAGTGAAAAAATTGAATCAGTTATCAAAAATTTCCCCCAAAATAAGAGTCCTGGACCATATGCTTCTACCAGACATTTTAAACAGAGTTAAAACCTATTATTTTCAAGCTTTAAAAAAAAAAGTAGAACTAGAAGGAAAGCTTCCAGACTCATTCTATGAAGCCATTACCTTGATTCCCAGACCAGACAAAGACCCCACAAAGAAGAGAAATTACAGGCAATACCCCTGATGAACATGGATGCAAAAATTCTCAACATATTGAATTCAACAGTATATTAAAAGAATTATTCATCATAATCAAGTGGGATGCATTCCCAGGCTGCGGGGCTGGTTCAGTATTTGCAAATCTGTTAATGTGAGACATCATGTAAGTAAAAGAAAGGTTCAGAACCATACGATCCTGTCAGTAGATGTAGAAAAAGCATTTGACAAAATATAGGATCCTTTCATTAAAAAAAACCCTCAAGAAATTTGGGATAGAAGGAACATACCTTAACATAATAAAAGCCAAAAATGAAAGGCCCACAGTTAATATCATCCTCAATAGGAAAAAACTGACAGCTTTCCGCCCAAGGTCAGGAACATTTCAAGGATGTCCACTCTTACCACTGTTGTTTAACATAGTGTTGGAAGTCCCAGCCTCAGCAATCAGACAACAAAATGAAATAAAAGACATCCAAATTGGGAAAGAGCTAGTCATGCTTTCACTTTTTGCAGATGACATGATACTCTGCATAGAAAATACAAAAGATTCCACCAAAAAACTGTTAGAACGTATGCATGAATTCAGTAAAGTCCCAGGATATAAAATCAATATCCAGAAATCAGTTGCATTTCTATACACCAATAATTAAGCAACAGAATGAGAAATCAAGGAATTGATCCCATTCACAATTGCACCAAGAACCATAAAATACCTAGGAATAAACTTAACCAAAGAGGTAAAAGATCTGTATGCTGAGAACTCTAGAAAACTCATGAAAGAAACTGAAGAAGACACACAAAATTGGAAAAGCATTCCCTGTTCATGGATTGGAAGAAGAAATATTGTTAAAATGTTGATGCTACCAACACAATCTACACATTCAATACAATCCCAATCAAAATATCACTGGCATTCTTCTCAGAACTAGAAGAAACAATCTTAAAATTTGGATGAAACCACAAAAGACCCAGAATAGCCAAAGTAATGTTGAAAAAGAAAACCAAAGCTGGAGGCATCACATTCCCAGACTTTAGCCTGTTTGGGCTACAAAGCTGTAACCATCAAGACGGTAGGTATTGGCACAAAAACAGACACATAGACCAATGGAATAGAACAGAGAACCCAGAATTGGATCCACAAATGTATGGCCAATTAATCTTTGACAAAGCAGGAAAGAGTATCCAATGGGAACAAGACAGTCTTTCTAGGAAATGGTGCTTGGAGAACTGGACAGCAATATGCAGACAAATGAACTTGAACCACTTTCTTAAGCCATACACAAAAATAAACTCATATATGAAAGACCTAAATGTGAGACAGGAAACCATCAAAATCCTAGAGGAGAAAACAGGCAACAACCTCTTTGACCTCAGCCACAGCAACTTCTTACTTGACACGTCTCCAAAGGCAAGGGATATAGAAGCAAAAATAAACTATTGGGACCAAGATAGAAAGCATCTGCACAGCAAAGGAAACGATCAATGACACTAAAAGTCAACCGAAGGAATGGGAGAAGATATTTGCTAAAGATACCAGATAAAAGGTTAGTATCGAAAATCTATAAAGAACTTACCAAACTCAATACCCAAAAACAAATAATCTGATGAAGAAATGGGCAGAAGACATGAATAGACACTTTTCCAAAGAAGATATCTAGATGGCCAACAGACACATGAAAAGATGCTCAACATCGTTCATCATCAGGGAAATACAAATCAAAACCATACTGAGATACCACCTCACACCAGTCAGAGTGGCTAAAATTAACAACTCAGGAAACAACAGATGCTGGTGAGGATGTGGAGAAATGGGAACCCTCTTGCACTTCTGTGGGAATGCAAACTGGTACAGCCACTCTGGAAAACAGTGTAGAGGGTCCTCAAAAAATTAAAAATAGGGGTTCCTGGATGCTTCAGTCAGTTAAACTCCTACTTTGGGTCAGGTCATTGTCTATCAGGTTTTTGAGTTCTAGTCCTGCGTTGGGCACTGTGCTGATGGCTCAGAGCCTGAAGTCTGGTTGGGATTCTGTGTTTCCCTCTCTGTCTTCCCCTTCCTCACCCAGGCTCTATCTCTTAAAAATGAATAAAATGTTAAGAAAATTTTTAATAAAAAAATTAAAAATAGAATTACCCTATGATCCAGGAATAGCACTACTAGGAATTTATACAAAGAATACAGGAGTGCTGATTCATAGGGGCACATGTACCCCAATGTTTATAGCAGTGCTATCAACCATAAGTAAATTATGGAAAGAGCCCATATGTCCATCAACCAATGAATGGATAAAGAGGATGTGATCTATACATACAATGGAATACTACTTGGCAATGAGAAAGAATGAAATCTTGTCATTTGCAACAATGAAGATGGAATTAGAGGGTATCATGCTGAGTGAAATAAGTCGGCCAGAGAAAGAAAGATATATGTTTATATTCATTTATGGAATTTGAGAAGCTTAACAGAAGACCATGAGGGAAGGGAAGGAGAGGAAAGCAAACCATAAGAGACTTTTAAATACAGGAAACAAACTGAGGGTTGAATGGGGGTAGAGGGGAGAGGAAAATGGGTGATGGCACTGAGGATGGCACTTATTGGGATGAGCACTGGGTGTTGTATGTAAGAGATGAATCATGGGAATCTACTCCTGAAGCCCATAGCACATTGTATATACTGCATGCTAACTAACTTGATAATGAATTATATTTAAAAATAAAATAAGAACAAAACAAAAAACCAAATCAAACAAAAAGAATAAAATTTTTGGAAAATTAAGTTGAAAAACACTATTGACATTAGCTAAAAATAAAAATACTTAGAATAAATCTAATAGATTATGTGCAAGAGCTCTGGAAAGTTTATGCATCTGATTTCAAGACTTCATATAAAAATACAGTAACTGACATAAGACAAACATATAATTATATGGACAGAATAGAGAGTCCAAAAATAAGCCAGCCGATACAGAATTAATTGATCTTCACAAAATATTGTCAAAGCAATAATGGAGAAAGGAAAAATCTTTTCAACAAAAGGAGCTAGAATAAATGGATATCCATATAAACAAAAATGAACCTCAGCTTGTAAGTCACATCACATAAAAGTTAATTTGAGATAAATCATACACCTAAAGGTAAGAGTAAAAAGTTTAAGCCTTCTAGAAGAAACTGGAGCATATCTTTGAAGACCTGGGTTTAACAAAGATTTCATAGTTAACATCAGTTAGTTTTAATTTAAATATCAATAGCCAAACATCAAATATTTTAGAAGAAAATGTAGTTGAATATTTTTGTGACCTTGGGGCATGCAATTATTAAAGGAAACAAAAATCTTTTTTCTTATAAATAAAAATTATATGAACACCAATCTTTAAATTATGAAGTGCTGTTAATGGGAAGAACTTTAGCATAAATGCAAAGACTAGAAAACATTTGCAAGACATTTGAGTTACAAAGGATTATTGCTTACAATACATAATGAACTTCTACAAATTGAATATAGAGTCAGTGGAAAATGGGCCAAAGACACTGACAGGCATTTCACCCAAAAGAAAGATGTGGTGAATAAATATGCGGAATGATAATCAGCTTATTATAATTTTGGAAATGCCAAGGAAACCCACAATGAGATGACATTCTATGTTCATTTAATTTGTAAAAATTAAGAAATTTGGGATTCATATGGGATGTATTTTATAATATTTTATATTGCTGCTGGAAGTGTATATTAGTACAACTACTTTGGAAAATAATTTGGCATTACCTAGCAATCTTGAAGATTCAAGATTCTCAATTCATAGTTTCAAGTCCTAAAAACATACTCAAGCAGTGGTTGGTATGTGTACATCTGGAGTTGTGTACCAATCTTACAGCAGCCTTTCAGTTAATACTGAAAATGTGGAAATACCCAGAAATCTATCAACCAACATCAGCTGTGAAGCACCAGCAGGAGCACTGCCTGAGCCCAAAGATTGTACCTCAGTGTACAGGAGCTAAAGACTTGAATACTAGATTCTGCAGAACAAGCAGTTCAAGAGGGAGAAGGTGAGCATTTGATTTATTCTGTGATGGGAAATAATTCATGAAGAATGTCTGAGAAGGTAGATTTCTCTAGTTACTTGAAAACAGATTCTTAAAATTTTGGTGAAAATTTCATCTCAAGAGATGAGATCCTATTATTTTTTTTTTTTAGTTAGTAGAAATATGGCCGTCATTTATTATTCATTTGTTCATTCATTCGTTCATCTCATGGGTTGATTTCATCCTCAAAACAATGATATGTAGTCCTTTTTTGAAGATAAGAAAAGTTGAGTCTAAGAAAGGCAAATAAGTTATTTCAAGGTAGAAAAACATATTCACGGTACTGCTTAGATTGGAGGCTGGGTCTGCCTGTGTTGATGTGATGTCTAGGTGCTTTAAGTTGTCTTTGCTCCTCTTTCGTTTTTTTAAAAAAAATTTATTTATTTTGAGAGAAAGAGAAAGAGGAGAGAATGAGAATTCTAAGCAGGCTCCAAGCTATCAGTGCAGAACTGACGTGGAGCTCAATCCCATGACCTGAGAGGAAATCAAGAGTCAGATACTTAACCAACTGAGCCACCCAGGCACCCCATCTTCTTACAATCAGTTATAACTAGGGTTTTTCAGTTGCTTGATGCATTTTAGCCATTCTGCTCAAGTAATTTCCACCTAATTGATAATGACAACGAAAGCATACAGTCCATTTGATTTAAAAGTTAAATGGATTGTATGGCACCACAAATACTCGCATTGAGACTTTGCTCATTGTTCACATTCACCAAATGATATAGTCTGGCCCAAACTCCTCTCTTATGTATCTAGGCTAGACCTTGGGTAAATGGTTTTCTGGCTCCAATTTCAACATCACTTCCTTAAGAATAACTTCTCTGAGCATTCCACCTCTATCCCACTTTAAAGCATGTTCCCATTAACCAGGCATATAGCACTGGGTTCTTTTTTTATAACCATTTTCTCTCTCTCTCTTTTTTTTTTTTTTTAATAGTTGAATTCTTGCCTCTGAGAGCAGAGACACCAGCTGGACTGTGAAGGCAGATTTGTATTTAAGTTTCAGTTCTGCCACTACTCACATCTGATCCTGTGTAAATTACCTATACTCATAGTACCTCAGTTTCCTCATTTGTAGAATGAAAATAATAATATGCCCATTACAAAGGGTACCTTGCATAATGTATTTAATAAAGGACCTGGCATATAGCACTCCATAGTTAGTTATTGTCCTTATTATTATTGAACAACACCATGCCTGGTATATTTTAGATGTTCTATGAACATTTATTGGAGGAAAAAAAAATGAAGAATCCAGATTCTGACTGTATCCTGATAATTATCCTATTCCTGTAGATAAATTCTAACCCTTGTCAAAAATGTCCTTCTGTGGTCAGAGGGACTATTGGAGGAAGGGAGAAGTATTTAGCTGTCATTTTGGCAAGGACTCCTAAAATTAACTACTCTTCCCTTGGGGAAATAGCATAGAGGTGAGTCACCACTTAAACTGGTGCCTGTCTTGTGAGAACTGAAGGAGTTGGGAAGCAGGGCTATGAGAATTTCTTTGCAGAATGAGCCACAAAGGCAGTGCCTCTCCCTGACTATATCTGTGGCTAGCCATGGGGAGTTGGTGAAATGATGTGAGAAAGTGGAAACGTCCTGAGGACCAAAGTATGTGGCTCAGCACTGAGCATAGATGCTCTGAAATAAAGGCTCAGAAGAATAGGCTTCAAGAGAATCCTCATCCCAGAGACTTCTAGTCAACTGCTGATGTTTTGGTAATTGGATTTGCTTTTCTGGCTTTAAAAATGGCTGCCATGTTCTTAGGGTCTGTAAATCTCACACCAAGTTCTACAGAAAAAAACTTTAAAAAACCTATAGATTGCTGTGAATCCTCCAGAAACAGAAAGGTGCCAAGCTGCTGAAAACCTCCTCTCCAAAACCCAAATTCGCCTTAAATACAAAGTGGGTGTGTCTGCTGAGTTTATTATCTGAACAAGTCAAGCTAGAGGGAGAAATCCCAGTCATACGATATATGGTATATGGGAAGTGTTGGTATGTAAGAGAAACACATTTTCTTTTTTGATTTTACCTCAAAGTTTTCTTTTCTGGAAGATGTGTTTGTTTTTTAAACAGTAAATTTACATAATTTAACATGACCATGACTATGGTTTCTTAAACCTCTGATTGAAGAAAACCCTTCAGTTTAAGTATTGTTGAGTCTGCCAAAGGCCAATTCTTGACAAGACTGTAGTTGATAATCCTCAGCACGGGGTTAGTCCAAAATAACTTTTTTATGATGAGTTTCTGTGTCAGGACTTACTGATTTTTCAGCATTTTTTCTGATGTTGATCCCAAGGGCCATAAATCAGCAAATGTGTTTGATAAAAAGTTCAGATTTTAAGTGCATCACTTGCTGGAAATATTACAATATACTTACTAAAGTCTTTCTTAGAGGACTTTGTAGTATGTCCTTTTTTCTCCTCTTGCCTCTTTTAGTTTTTCCTTTTTGGTTTTACTTTTTCTCCTCTTTATTTCTCCTCCCTTTCTCTCTCTACATCCCTTTGGTTGCTTTCTCTCAAATGCTTTATAATACCTAATATTAGCTACCACTGTGGATATAAAATTGAATAGGTGATAAGACTAGTAAGACACAACACTATACAAAGCATTTATTTGAATAATGAATGGGATTTACATTAAGTTTCCTATTTCCTGGAACAATCCATACGTGGTCATACAGTCAAATTTGAAAGGAGTACATTAAGTTTAGAATGTATCTTTAGCAAATCAATTAATGAATAGACAATAAATCTCCAAAAGCAAGCAAATGAAACAAATGATTAAATATTTGTGTTAAGGATTCTTTTAATCACTTGCTTTAAAATTTTTCTTTTTTAGATCTGATGACCTTTCTTTTTAACATTTATCACTGTTTTTCTAAGTCTCCTGTTTCTTCTCACTTGATTAGCTTACATTTTCAGAATCTCTGCCTTTTAGAGATGTTCAGAGACAACTCTGAAAGTTTTCTTTGGTGATACTCCCACGAGAACAGTAAAATAATACTAGCAATGACAATAGTAAATTTAAACTGATTTCATCTTCCCAACACTCCTACATATAACTATATTTATTACTTACTTTAACAGATGAAAAAACAGAAGAGAGAGATGAAATAAATTGATATTATGTAGCTAATTGGGGGTTCAGTCTTGATTCCAATCTAAGTCTTTGGATTTTATTTCATTTTATTTTATTTATTTTATACAGAGAGAACATGAGAGAACATGAACAGAGGATAGGGGCAAGGAGGGAGAAGAGAGGGGGAGAGAGAGAGAGAGATTGAATCTTAAGCAGGCTCCATGCTCTGTGCAGAGCCTGGTGTGGGGCTCAATCCCATGATTCTGGGATTGCAACCTGAGCCAAAATCAAGAGTTGGATACTCGACCGACTGAGCCACCCAGATGCCCCTAAGTCTGGATTTTAAACCCATTTCTCTTTGCTCTTTAGGGTATTTCTACTTTGTCCTTTCTCCTTTATTTCTCTCCCTCTTTCTTTTGCCTCTTTTTTTCTTCTGCCTCTCTCAGTGAATGCTTTATGAGTATTTACTTTTTAGTCAGCATTGGGGATATAAAAATGAATGAGATTACAATTGTAGTAATGCACATTTTTGCCTTTATAGACACCATGTTGAATGGAGAATTAAAGAGTATGAGACAATGTGGCTAGTGCCATAATGGCCATGTACCAACTTCTCTGAAATTGGAAGGAGGTAACAATGTTATTTTTAGTTTTGAGGAAGCTGAGAAGTTTCTGGATAGGTAAAGTAGGAAGAAAAGTATGGCTTTGAAAGAATCTTTTTGTGTCTTTGAGTCTTTTTTAACGAACTCAATTAGAACAAATTGGATTTTTCACTGGTAAACATGTCCAGCCATTTTAAGAGGAAATACATATATATTTGGGTATTCTAAATATGCCCCATATATGGCTACATCATGGATTGGCTCTTCCAAATTAATGCATGGTATTTTTCTTTTCTGATTTTAAAGATTACATAGTCTTGTAGAAAATTAAAACAAATCAGGAAATTATAAAGAACAAAAAAAATACTACCTTTATTGTCACTTGTAAGAATATAAAAAATGAAATCGTTGATATGGCTTTGTGCTTACTTTCGGTTTCTGTAAAACTACAAAAGATAAGGCATTACATGAACATTTATTCATTAGGAGAAGGCATCATTATTGAGGATGAGTATGACTTTCTTTTCAGGGAAGTCACTTGTCACCTGAACTGAATTGATGGAGAAGATGAATAATGTGACAGAATTCATCCTCCTGGGCTTGACTCAAAATGTGGAACTTCAGAAATTCTCATTTGTTGTGTTTTTAATTGTCTACTTGGTCACCTTGGCAGGCAACCTGCTCATCATGATCACCATCAGTACCAGTAGAGCTCTCGAAACCCCCATGTACTTCTTCCTGTCTTACTTGTCCCTTATAGATGGCTGCTGTTCTTCCTCCATGACCCCTAAAATGCTCGCTGACACTCTTACTGTGAGAAAAATCATCTCTTTTACAGGATGTATGACCCAAGTCTTTACTGAACATTTTTTTGGTGCTGCTGAGATTATCCTTCTCACAGTAATGGCTTATGACCGTTATGTGGCCATCTGCAAACCCTTGCACTACACGACCATCATGAGTCACCAGGTGTGTAGCCTCCTTGTAGGAGTGGCCTGGGCGGGAGCCTTTGTCCATGCAACCATTCAGATCCTCTGCACAGTCTGGCTGCCTTTCTGTGGCCCCAATGTCATAGATCATTTCATGTGTGACTTGAACCCTTTGTTGAAACTCGTCTGCATGGACACTCATACGCTTGGTCTCTTTGTTGCTGCCAACAGTGGGTTCATCTGTTTGTTAAACTTCCTCCTTTTGATGGTTTCCTATGTGGTCATCTTGCTCTCTCTAAAGACCTATAGCTTGGAGGGGAGACGCAAAGCCCTCTCTACCTGCGTCTCTCACATCACTGTGGTCATTTTGTTCTTTGTGCCCTGCATATTTGTGTATCTGCGTCCAGTGATCACCTTTTCCATTGATAAAGCTGTGGCTGTATTTTATACCATGATAACTCCTATGTTAAACCCTTTAATTTATACGTTGAGAAATTCAGAGGTGAAAAATGCTATAAAGAAGCTCTGGATCAAAAGGTGACTTCAAAGGAAAAATAATCACAACAGCATAAAATGACTTCATCTTTTATTTTTATTTATTATTTATTTATTT
>NC_043710.1:14788192-14790442 GCF_006229205.1 Suricata suricatta | reverse complement strand
ATCTCTATGGATCTTACCTTGGTCCATGTCTCCTTAGGGAAAAAGACATCTTGTGTGATCAATACTATGTCAGATGACTTTTCCCTTAAACTTTAGGTAAGAGCGTTATTGACTTTTAGGTTATTATTCAGCCCCTGGAAGTCACTAACACTTTAGTGGCAGTTTTGGGTGAAGTGGAAAGATTTGGGTTATGGTATAAGCAGAATTAGTATTGAATTCTATCTTGTTAGTTTATGTAACATTGTGTGAATTTCACAGCTCTCAGGATCTTATTTTAATCTTAGCTCACATTTACAGTGAGATAGTAACACCTTTTTCAAAGGGTAGGTTTAAGCATTAGATGAGACACTGTATGCCAAGTATCCAGGACTATGCTTGTCACTCAGTGGGTACTTAATAAATGTCACTGTCTTTGATGCTCCCTCACTTCTTCATTTGGATCCTATTTCTGTCTCATTTTTAAAAAACCCTTTGATTTATACATATTATTGAATTCTTTGTAGGATTTCTATTAGAAGGTCATGAGGCACTTTGAAAATTCTGAGAGTAAAGCCCTCAAGTTAATGCAAAATGGATGAGATTAATTCTCTAAAAAATTCACCTTAAAAATGAGAATGTCTCCAAAGTTACAATTAGGTTAAGGAAGACTTCCACATTTAATAAACTGTTTATGATCAATTGAAAAATCTTCCAGGGGCGCCTGGGTGGCTCAGTCGGTTTAGCCTCCGACTTCGGCTCAGGTCAGATCTCACGCTTGTGGGTTCGAGCCCCTCGACAGGCTCTGTGCAGACAGCTAGCTCAGAGCCTGGAGCCTGCTTCCGGTTCTGTGTCTCCTTCTCTCTCTGCCCCTCCCCCTCTCATGCTCTGTCTCTCTCTGTATCAAAAATAAATAAAACATTACAAAAATTTTTAAAAAATCTTCCATACAGTAATTAGTAGTTGTAGCAAAAGCGATTCCTACATACTACAGTTTGGCTGGTGCTACAAAGGAAAGTTACTGTTTAATCCCCTAAGACCCCTATGAAAAAGATAATGTTATTCCTGCTTTCCAGAAGAACTGAAGTGTGGAAAATTGAAATCATTTACTTTAGGTCACAGAACTTGAAAATGCCTGAGGTGGGATTTGAACCCGTGTAATTTGGCTTTAGAATTTGCACTTTTTTAAAAAACAGTTTTATTTATTATTGAGAGACAGAGCATGAGCATGGGAGGGGCAGAGAGAGGGGGAGACACAGAATGCAAAGGAAGCGCCAGGGCCTGAGCTGTCAGCACAGAGTCTGACAAGGGGCTCGAACCCACAAACTGTGAGATCATGACCTGAGCCGAAGTCAGACGTCCAACCTACTGAGCCACCCAGGCGCCCCAGAATTTGCACTGTTAACCACTGTGGTATACATCATAACTATTACACAGATCATATAATACTTTCTAGGGAGGGAGATAGGCAATAGGTAAGTTAATGTATATATAAAATGTTTCATTCAAAGAGAAAAGTGCTTAAGAATGGAAGTATGTGAGGTGATAGTGACTCAGAAGGCAAGGGAACTCTTTAGGTTTTGCCTTCAAAAAAGACCCCAAAGCAAGATTTTACAGCATTTATCCATGTTTAAGAGTGAGCTGCAGATCATGAGTAAAACCACCAGAGAGGAATTTCTGTACATGGGAAGGGGATTTTTATCTGACATGGATGAGTGTCATTAACTGCTCTCTTCTGACTCAGAGATCACCAAGCAACCTTAAACTGACACTTAATTCAGCTCTAATTAACATCAGGATGAAGTGAAATAAAATATCTGTGCTCAAGCAACCATCTTTCCCCAGAACTTGCGTGTGCTTCCTGACAAGTGTTTACTTTGGTGGACTCTTTGGCGTAGCTAACAGCCTTGATCGCCACTTTTTCTCTTCCTGGCTTCTTTAATGTCTACAGTTTTTTCCCCATGTGACAGCATTTGCTTAAATTGTATAGCTCTGTACAATTGCCCCACCCAAATGCATCTCTGTGGCCCTGTTCCTATCATTCTTCCCCTTATTCACCACAGTCAGCTGCAACGGCCTCATATTTGCCTATAGGTCTTTGAACTAGATCTTTATTCCAAAGACTCTTTCTCTGGACCTTCCTTTGCCTTGATTGTTGTCCCCACTCAGTCTGCAACTCAACGGCCATCTCCTTAGAGGTCTTCTCTAACCACCACATAAAGCCAATCTCTATCTCCCTGAGTTATTCTATTACATTACTCCCCATCATCTCCA
>NC_043710.1:14786905-14788092 GCF_006229205.1 Suricata suricatta | reverse complement strand
CTTACTTCACTCAGCATGACACCCTCAAGGTCCATCCACTTTCCTACAAAATCAGCCAGCAGTTCTTAGCTGATGATGTGGAACTTCTATAGCTAGCTGAAGTAAAAGGAATCTGTGATATGTACTTAAATAGCTTAAGGAGATTTGGAAGAGTAGGAGTCACAGATTCTTGGATGAGTTATCACCAATAGCTTCCAGAAGCACAACTGGCATGCCAGGGCAACTGCTGCTTGTGCCGTAGCCAAGGTCACCCTGCCCTGGCTGGACTGCAGTGATACCTCATTCCTGACCCCAGAGCCACTCTGATGCTTGGAACCACTTATCCCCAGATAACTGACTTCCACTCAAAGACTTGCACAGATGTTCCCGGTTGGGAGAACCCATCACATGTCTGCACCCAAGTGGCAGGGGGACAGGGAAATGAAGTTCTTTGGATTTTATTTTGGGGAAGTGGATATGTACTTTGGAAACTAACACGCACAGGATGCTTTTAAGAGACTTTTGGGCAGGCACACGCTCTGGATGTCCACAGCTGGGGATGGGAGCTCACAGAATGGGTTTCGTTTATCCCATAGTTAGTTTTTAATTTCCACAGAATTGAAAGGTGTCCTAGTCTCTGTCCTACACATAGGAGAAGCAGAAATAAAGGACCACAAGGAAGTTGAGAGCAGGAAAATTGTTGATACCAGAGAGTTATTCATATCACTTGTTTTTACTGAACACTTGCTATGCTAACAATTGTGGCTGGTGCTGAAGTAGAAACACCAATGGGAAGAATGGTCCTTCACCTTGTCGCATTAGCATAGCACAGCATGAGGTTCAGGAGCGCTTCTCAAATACCTCTTCTACCTTAATTTTGAAGGAAGCTTTCCTCAATAATAAACAAAAATGCTTGTCCTGCTTTAGTGACTCTCATCCTTTAAAAAAAATCTGAAAATGTCTTGTGTACTACTGTGTATCTCACACCATGTTAAGCACTTTGCATATATTATATCATCCCATCATCATAATTTCTTGAAGTACATATTATTCCTTTTTTAAAATTTTTTTAATGGTTTTTATTTATTTTTGAGAGACAGAGACAGTGTGAGCGGGGGAGGGGCGGGTGTCAGAGAGAGAGGGAGACACAGAATCTGAAGCAGGCTCCAGGCTCTGAGCTGCCAGCACAGAACCCGAAGTTTTAGGAA
>NC_043710.1:14778935-14786805 GCF_006229205.1 Suricata suricatta | reverse complement strand
CCCCCAACTTCTGGCAGCCATTGATCTTTTCACTAAGCTTATAGTTTTGCCTGTTACACAATTTCACATGGTCGGAATCATACAATATGTAGCCTTTTGAGATTGGCTTCTTTCATTTAGCAATCTACATTTGAGTTTCTTCCATGTCTTTTCCTGACTTAGTTGCTCATCTTTTTAGTGTTGAATAGTATTTTTTGTCTGGGTCTACCACAGTTTATTTTTTTTCTTCCAAGATTTTATTTAATTTCAAGTTAGTTGACATATGGTGTAGTATTGGTTTTAGGAGTAGAAACAGCATATTTATCCACTCACGTACCAAAGGGTATCTTGGTTGCTTTCATGTTCTGACAATTATGAATAAAGTTGCTAGAAACATCCATGTGTAGGGTTTTTTTTCCCTCAGCTTTGTCAAAATATAATTTACATATAATATTTTATAAGGTTCACATGTACAGCATGATGTTTTGTTACATGTATATATTGCAAAATTATTACCACAATGAGGTAAGTCAAAACATTCATCACCTCACATAGTGACGTGTGTGTGTGTGTGTGTGTGTATGTGTGTGTGTGAGAACATTTAAGATCTACTCTCAAGTATATAACACAGTATTGTTAACTCTGGCACCAAACTCATTATTAGATACCCAGAATTTATTCATCATAAACCCAAAGTTTGTACCTTTTGACCAACATGCCCCCCTTTCCCTACCCTCAGTTCCTGCCAACCACTGTTCTAGTCTCTGATTCTTTGAGTTTGACTTCTCTTCTTGACGTCTGAAGGATAATTTCACAGAGCACAGAATTTTACATTGGCATTTTTTGTTTCTTTTTTTTCTCTCTCAACCCTTTAAATATTTCACTCCACTCACTTTTTCTTGAGTGGTCTCTGAGGAGAAGTTGGATGTAATTCTTTCCTCTTTTCCTTGTGGTGGTGGTCTCAGACTATTGACAGAGGTGTTATTGCCTAGGAATGCCTGTGACACTCACCTGGGCCCGTATGGCTTATAGCAGGTCCCCACAGACATTTCCCCCACTGAGGCCGGAGTTGTTCTGGATTGGCCCTTGTGGTTCTTCTTATGATTGCAGGACACACTTCACTGCAGCAAAAATGCTCAGGGAACTTTGAGGAACAAGATTTATTATACACTAGTCCTGGAGGCTACAGGGTCTGTCGAGGGCCACACCTTAGGAGGTTGTAAGTAGAGAGCAAAAGAGCACAGACCTGAGGCTCTGCCATTATTAGGGTCTGGCAGACTGGGATGGGTATTTAGGGTTTCATGGGTTCACTATTTGATTGCTTTAAAGCATGATTGGAAATTAAAGGATGGAAAGGGAGAAGCAGGGTTACTCAAGTGGTCAGTTTGTGAAGTTACCCAGGGCTTCCTGAAAGAGGGAATTTCATGGGTTGGGGGGTGACTTAATTCCTTGTCTGGTAGCTCTGTCATATAGCTGGCAATATGTTTATTCACGAGGGATGTCTTGTGAAATACGTGCTTCGGCAATCAGAAACCTAATGTCAAGCACTTTTACACTATAATCAAAGAGTTTAATGTCTGGGAAACTCACTCCTCTATAGGCAAGATTTTTTTCCTCTGGCTTCTTTCAAGATTTATAGGTTTATCTTTGATTTTTTTTGAAGTTTGAATATGATATACCTCCATATGGTTTTTTGTTTATTTGTTTGTTTGGCAATTGTCTTATGAGGTATTCTCTGAGCTTCCAGAGGATTGGTGTTTGATATTAATTTTGGGGGAAATTCTCAGTCATTATTGCTTCAAATATTGCTTCTGTTCCTTTCACTTTTTTCTCTGGTATTCCCATTACAATGATGTTACCTTTCTGGTAGTTGTCACACAGTTCTTTCAAATTCTGTTCTGGTTTTTTTGTTTTCTGCTTTTTGTTTTTCAGCCTGTTTTCTCTTTGATTTTCAGTTTGGGAAATTTCTATTGTCATGTCTGGAGGCAATGTCTAGTCTATTAATGAGCCCTGTCAAAGGCATTCTTGATTTCTGTTAGTCTTTTTGATCTCTAGGATTTCTTTTCGACTCTTCCTTAGAGTTTCTCTCTTCTTACATTATCTACCTGCTCTTGTCTTTAGTGATGTAGCAGAGCAAGTGTTCTGTAGTCTATCACAAAGTGTCCATCTTCGGGTGAGCCTGTGTCCTGGGACTGTATAGTTCATCAGGGCTTCCTGTCCAACCTCTCCATAATGTGATAGGTCTAAAGTATCTTTACATATAGATGTCCTTTTCAAATTTTAAAATTTGGTTGAAAACCACAGTGAACAGAAGCAAGAATCAGTGTTGGGCACACTGCAAGTGCATGACTCAATGATGTATCTGGTTAGAAGGCAAAAAATGCCCAATACTTTGCCTCTTAGTGGGGAGAAGATGCTGTTCTCTTCAGAACTGTTACAACTTTTTCAGGAGGGTTGATTAGTATTTTAAGAATGACCTCTAAAATTTTTTAATCCTTTTTTAAAAACATTTATTTACTTTTGAGAGACAGAGAGAGACAGATCACGGGCAGGGGAGGGGCAGAGAGAGAGGAACACACAGAATCTGAAGCAGGCTCCAGGCTCTAAGCTAGCTGTCAGCATAGAACCTGATGCGGGGCTGGAACCCACAAACCGTGAGATCATGACCTGGGCTGAAGTCGGATGCTCAACCGACTGAGCCACCCAGGCGCCCCAAGAATGATCTCTCAAGATCTTGGTACAATTAGTTTTGCCCTACTACCAGAATAAGATGGCCAGAAAATTGGAATAGTAATTTTTCTTTTTTGAAGTTACTAGTAAAGAAGTTAGAGAAGTTAGAGAAGTTTCCCTTTTAAAATTAAAAAAAGAATGTTTATTTATTATTGACAGAGAGAGAGAGCACGAGTGAGCATAAATGGGGGTGGGGCAGAGAGAGAGGGAGACAGAATCTGAAGCAGGCTCCAGGCTCTGAACTGTCAGGACAGACCCTGATGTGGGGCTCAAACTCATGAGTCATGAGAACATGACCTGAGCCGAAGTTGGACACTTAACTGACTGAGCCACCCAGGCTCCCCAAGAACTTTATAAGTTTCCCTTTTAAAAAAGCTTTTTGCTGACTTCTTATGTCAGGTAGGTTTGTCTGCCTTGATAGAAGACCCTAATGTGGAACATTTTTGTTTTTCTGTTTGCATCGTGGGATTCCTTTTAAATAGATCTGCAATCAAATAATAATAATTTTCTGAAGTAATTAGAAGACTCTGTGTAGAAAATGGACAAACATGGTCATATGACATCAAATATATTCTTAAGAACTAATGCAGCTTTTTGTTCTCGGTGGTCATACTGGATGGAAGAGGCATTTCCAGGTCTTTGTGAGTTAGTTAAAAAGTCCTCCTGCTGATTGGGAACAAGCCTTCAAAAGGTAAGTCTGCAAGAGCTAATGGAGGAAGCCAGGCTTTTCAACTGTGTGAATTACTTTATTATGTGGGAAATTCTTATAAATTTGAGTTTATAAAAATTGAAACATTAGAAACTTCTGGAATCACATATTTGAAGTCAATCAAAGTTTATAATTACATTTCTGTCACTGAAGGGTGTATGACTTTGAGAAAATTAGGTATTCTAACCCTATTTCTTCAACTATAAAGTGAGGATAACAATGCTTGTTATTGTAAAGATAAAATGTTATACATTAAATGGGATTCTATATATACATGCATATGTAGGTGTAGATATATATGTATGTATGTATATATACATATACATATATGTGTATATATAATGTCTATGTAAGCATGGAAATAGCATGTGATATATAGAGTTATGCATAACAAATAATAGATGTTATTCTTGCAGTGTTAACATTTCCTCTTATTAAAATATTTTATAGCCTGCAATGAGATGGAGGTCATCTAGGAAGGAATAGGTTTGTTATGGAAAATTAAAAGTTTATCTTTTTTTAATGTTTATTTATTTTTGAGTGAGAGACAGCACAAACAGGGGAGGGACAGTGAGAGAGAGAGAGAGAGAGAGAGAGAGAATCCTAAGCAGGCTCCACACTGTCAGCATAGAGACCAACGTGGGGCTCAAACTCACAAACCACGAGATCATGACCTGAGTCAAAATCAGACACTTAACCTACTGAGCCACCCAGGGGCCCCCCAAATTTATCTTAATAAATACTTAATTGATGCCCATTTGGAAATGTCATTTCGGTAGTTGTATACAGAGAGCTACTTGTAAATTGTTCTCCCACTTTGAATATGTAAATTACCTTAAGTGATTCTTCACTTAGGAAGGACACTTTATGTATGACTTTATACATGTGCAGCTTTCATGGAATTCCCTTTCCATCCACTCTTGTTCTCTCATTTCTCCTTTAAAAGTCAGTTAAAGTACTGCTTTTTTGGGGAAGCCTTCCCAGATCCCATGTCGATTAATGTGTTCTGGCACAGGGCACCCTTAGTCTATGTGACTAATAGTGACACTTATTAAGTTGATCTGTAATGGTCTGGCCACCTATACATGAAATCACTGAGAGTAACTAACTATGTCTTATTCAACTGCATGATGTTAACCTCTATGAAAGGTTTGACATCAGTCGTTTTCCATGTGCATTTTTAATTGAATAAATACAAAAGATTCAGCTTATAATGCATTTAAAACTTTTTTCCTTTGTTTTAAAGGCAAACTGTTTCTAATAACTGAAGGCAGCACCTCTAAGGAATAGACAGAACTAAGTTAATGGAACCAAAGAACAATGTGACTAACTTTGTCCTCTTGGGCCTCACACAGGATCCAAAGGAACAGAAAGTACTCTTTGTTATGTTCTTACTCTTCTATATTTTGACCATGGTGGGCAACCTGCTCATTGTTCTGACTGTTTCTTTTAGTAAGACCCTGGACTCACCTATGTACTTTTTTCTGGCTAGCTTATCATTTATGGATGTCATTTATTCTTCATCTATTTCTCCTGAACTGATTTCAAATTTGTTCTTTGGGGAAAACACCATATCCTTCCAATCTTGTATGACCCAATTATTTACAGAGCACTTTTTTGGTGGGTCAGAAGTCTTTCTTCTGCTGGCGATGGCCTATGACCGCTATGTGGCCATCTGTAAGCCCTTGCATTATTTGGTTGTCATGAGGCAATGGGTGTGTGTTGTGCTGCTGGTAGGGTCCTGGGTTGGGGGTTTTCTGCATTCAGTAATTCAAGTTAGCACGATTTATGGGCTCCCATTCTGTGGTCCCAATGTCATTGATCATTTTTTCTGTGACATGTACCCTTTATTGAAACTGGTCTGTACTGACACCCATGTCATTGGCCTGTTAGTTGCAGCCAATGGAGGGATGATCTGCACGATTGTGTTTGTGCTCTTGCTCACCTCTTATGGTGTCATCTTGCACTCGCTAAAGAACCTTAGTCCAGAAGGGAGGCGGAAAGCCCTCCAGACCTGTGGTTCCCACATCACTGTGGTGGTCTTCTTCTTTGTCCCATGTATTTTCATGTATGTGAGACCAGCTAAGACCTTCCCCATTGACAAGTCATTGAGTGTGTTTTATACAGTGATAACCCCCATGCTGAACCCCCTGATCTACACTCTGCGGAATTCTGAGATGATAAGTGCTATGAAGAAGCTCTGGAGGAGAAATGTCACATCTTCTAGTAAATGAGCACATGATCACCATGAAGAGTTACTTGACATTAGGGTTCATTTCCTTAGAAGGCAGAAGTCATCTAAAACCTGACTCCAGCTTTCCTTTCTTCAAAGAATTTATGATAATTATAATTAAAGAATGAAGTAGATTAATGTGCTGTAATTATTTTCCCTCCCTGCTAGGATGTAAGGTCCAAAACATCTTGTAGATCTCTTCACTTAGGAATGTTTAATGTCTTTCTAGCAAAGAATCCATAACAGGTAATGGATTTGTGAGGAAATTTCTATATGAACATATTAAGTTTTAATCAATTTATGAATTTATCTTTAATGTATTTTCTGAGACTTGGTATTATTTTTAATTAGATTACTGTCATTTAATTGTTTTTATTGTACTATTTAAAATATTTAATGGTATGTGTAGGATGTCTTCTTTATTAAATTTCAGTTGTCTTATATAAGAAAAGTTAAAGTGTACAGGTAATAATAGCAAAAATGAAAACCTTACGGAATAAGATAAAGTGTAGCACAAATTTCCTACTCATCTCTCAGCACAGTCTCTAGTCCTCTTTCCCAGAGGCAGTCACTTAATCTGTTGCTTAAGATTCATCAGGCAATAATATTTACAAATGCATGTGGAAATGCAAATACACATATGTGTGTGTTTTTCTGCATATGTAAATGTTTGCTTTTACTATGCAATATTTTTTAAAATGAAGCTTTTCATATTAGGATAGTTTTTGTGTATTTTTATTTTATCAGTTGAAGTATAGTTGATGTACTTTATTAGGCTCACGTGTATAACACACTCCTGTCAGAGTTACAACATGACAGAATGCTCACCATAATAAGTAAACTTACTATCTGTCACCATACGAAGGTTTTGCAACAGTATTTACTATATTTCCTATGCTGTACTATATACCCTTTGACTTATGTATTTTATAACTGGAAGTTTGTACCTCTTAATCACCTTTGCCTTCAGCCCCTCCCCTCTGGTAATCATCACTTTGTTCTGTGTATTTGAGTCTGTTTTTGTTTTGGTTTATTTGGTTATTAGATTTTACATATAAATGAAATCATCTGCAACATTGAAGATATTCCATATCAGTCCATACAGATCTAATTCTTAGTGGGGTTTCTTTTTTGTACTAGGTAATACTCCCTTATAAATATATACTAAAATTAATGTATGCGTTTCTCTTCCAATTGTTCCGAACCTTTTTGAATGATAAAGAATTTTGCAATAAATACATGTCTTTGAATAGGTGCAAAGATGAGTTGCTAGGAGTGGAACCGTTGATATGTGTTTAAGTCAGTGGTTAAATGTCGATGTTCGTAGTTATTGACAGACTGCCATCCCCGAGGTTGTGGCAGCAGCTGCATTGCTGCGCACGGTCTGTGAGAGCACTGCCTTCCATGTTCTCAACCACCTGTACCTAATAAATATTTAAGGCCTAGAACAATCTGATTAAAGATTTCATTTTTATAGTTTAATCAAAATCTTTTTTTCCCCAAATCTTTTGACATAGAGTTGGCGCATCTTCTCACATATTTAATATGATATATACTTATTTTTCTGTGGATCATCTACTAGTACCTTTTTCTGGTTCAATTGTTAACATTTCTGATTTTTATGTACTAAAGATATAATCCATTTACGATTGTGTAAGTAATAATTATTTTCCTGGCTTGTGATACTTTTAATTTTTTATTCTATTTTTTAAGTTCCTTTATTTTGAGAGAGAGAGAGCAAGTGAACGAGTGAACAAGCAAGGGATGTAGAGAGAGAGGAGAGAGAGAGAAACAAGTGCAGTGCAGAGCCCAATGCAGGGCTCGAACCCACAAACTGTGAGATCATGACCTGAGCTGAAATCAAGAGTTGGACACTTAACCAACTGAGCCACCCAGGCACTCCTTAACTTTTTCATACTGTGTAGAATGCTTCTGGCATGTAAACATTTTTGTCTTACATTTATATATTTTATATACTTATATATAAATATTATATATTTATATTTAATATAGAAAATGTTTTCTTTTTTAAAATTAGCATATAGAAATCTGTTGCATTTCTTTTAGTTTTTTTAATGTTTTTAATTTATTTTTTAGAGACAGAGAGAGACAGTGCAAGCAGGGGAAGGTCAGAGAGAGAGGGAGACACAGAATCTGAAGCAGGCTCCAGGCTCTGAGATAGCTGTCAGCACAGAGCCCGACGTGGGGCTCGAACCCAC
>NC_043710.1:14777404-14778835 GCF_006229205.1 Suricata suricatta | reverse complement strand
ATTACAGCACATTAATCTACTTCATTCTTTAATTATAATTATCATAAATTCTTTGAAGAAAGGAAAGCTGGAGTCAGGTTTTAGATGACTTCTGCCTTCTAAGGAAATGAACCCTAATGTCAAGTAACTCTTCATGGTGATCATGCGCTCATTTACTAGAAGATGTGACATTTCTCCTCCAGAGCTTCTTCATAGCACTTATCATCTCAGAATTCCTCAGAGTGTAGATCAGGGGGTTCAGCATGGGGGTTATCACTGTATAAAACACACTCAATGATTTGTCAATGGGGAAGGTCTTAGCAGGTCTCACATACATAAAAATACATGGGACAAAGAAGAAGACCACCACAGTGATGTGGGAACCACAGGTCTGGAGGGCTTTCCGCCTCCCTTCCGGACTAAGGTTCTTTAGAGAGTGCAGGATGACACCATAAGAGGTGAGCAAGAGCACAAACACAATCGTGCAGATCATCCCTCCATTGGCTGCAACTAACAGGCCAATGACATGGGTGTCAGTACAGACCAGTTTCAATAAAGGGTACATGTCACAGAAAAAATGATCAATGACATTGGGACCACAGAATGGGAGCCCATAAATCGTGCTAACTTGAATTACTGAATGCAGGAAACCCCCAACCCAGGACCCTACCAGCAGCACAGCACACACCCATTGCCTCATGACAACCAAATAATGCAAGGGCTTACAGATGGCCACATAGCGGTCATAGGCCATCGCCAGCAGAAGAAAGACTTCTGACCCACCAAAAAAGTGCTCTGTAAATAATTGGGTCATACAAGATTGGAAGGATATGGTGTTTTCCCCAAAGAACAAATTTGAAATCAGTTCAGGAGAAATAGATGAAGAATAAATGACATCCATAAATGATAAGCTAGCCAGAAAAAAGTACATAGGTGAGTCCAGGGTCTTACTAAAAGAAACAGTCAGAACAATGAGCAGGTTGCCCACCATGGTCAAAATATAGAAGAGTAAGAACATAACAAAGAGTACTTTCTGTTCCTTTGGATCCTGTGTGAGGCCCAAGAGGACAAAGTTAGTCACATTGTTCTTTGGTTCCATTAACTTAGTTCTGTCTATTCCTTAGAGGTTCTGCCTTCAGTTATTAGAAACAGTTTGCCTTTAAAACAAAGAAAAAAAGTTTTAAATGCATTATAAGCTGAATCTTTTGTATTTATTCAGTTAAAAATGCACATGGAAAACGATTGATGTCAAACCTTTCATAGAGGTTAACATCATGCAGTTGAATAAGACATAGTTAGTTACTCTCAGTGATTTCATGTATAGGTGGCCAGACCATTACAGATCAATTTAATAAGTTTCACTATTAGTCACATAGACTAAGGGTGCCCTGTGCCAGAACACATTAATCGACATGGGATCTGGGAAGGCTTCCCCAAAAAAGCAGTACTTTA
>NC_043710.1:14746177-14777304 GCF_006229205.1 Suricata suricatta | reverse complement strand
AATGAGCCTAGATGTCCATCACCTGATGAATGGATCAAGAAGATGTGGTATATATATATATATATATATACAATGGAGTATTACGTGGCAATAAGAAAGAATGAAATATGGCCATTTGTAGCAAAGTGGATGGACCTCAAGGGTGTCATACTAAGCAAAATAAGTCAGGTGGAGAAGGACAGATGCCATATGTTTGCACTCATAGGTCTAAGAGGAGAAACCTAATGGAGGACCATAGGGAGGGGAAGGGGGAAAGAGACTTGGAGAGAGAGAGGGACCGAAAACCTGAGAGACTATTGAATATAGAAAACGAATCAAGGGTTGAAGTGGGAGAGGGGAGAGGGGAAAGAGGTGGTGGTAATGCAGGTGGGCACTTCTGGGGAAGAGCACTGCATGTTATATGGAAACAAATTTGACAATAAACTATTAATTAAAAAAAACAAAGGACAGAATAAAAAATATATAAGTTTAACATTAAAATAAGTTTAGAATGAAGTTAAGTTTAAAATAGTTACAAAACAAAAGTCAAGTGTTAATTTAGGAAGTTTATAACTTTTGAGTTCTGAGAACTGTTACCCAGGTCTTTACATTTAACAAGTCATCTCTCATGCCTGGGGTACTGCTTCCATTTTCTGTTCGTGTGACTTATCCCTTCTAGATGTCTGTTCTTCATCCATGACCCTGACGTGCTGCCTGGCACTTTTGCTGTAAGAAAACCACCTCTGTCAGGAAGCACATGACTTAAGTCTTTGCTGAGCAACCATGTGGCCATCTGCAAACTCCTGTACTATGACATCATCATGAGTGACAGGCCTATGGCTTTCTCTTTCAAGTGGCATGTGCTAGAGTCTTTGTCCTTAGAACCATTCAGGTCCTCTGCGTGTGTGGCTCCAGTGTCATAGACTATCCATGTGTGATATAAACTCTGTTGAAACACATCTGCATGGACACAATGATACCCTCGGTCTCTTTGTTACTGTCAACAGTGGGTTCATCTGCCTGTTAAAAATTTCCTCCTGATGGTCTCCTTGGTGGTCATTATATGCTCCCCGGGGACTGGTAGCTCGGAAGGGAGACAGAGAACCATGTCTATTGTGTCACGTGGTGGTCTTAGTATTGTGTTCTGCATATTTATATATTTGTGCCCCATCACCACCTGTTCCACTGATCAAGTCATGGCTGTGTTGTATACTATGGTGACTCCACTGTTAAACTTCTTAGACCTGTGAACTCAGAAATTTGGAGGTGAAAAATGCCACGGGGAAGTTCTGAGGGAAAAAAGGTAACATTGAGAGTTATACTTTATGAAATATGTTTGTCTTTTTAATGGAAAAGAGAAGATAATTTCTATGGTGCAGAGATACACGAACACTATTTGTCCAAAGTATGGTTGTGACATGTGGGCATGAGTCAAGTCCAGGCAGGAAATTATGTATCATTGTAAAAATATCCTAGTTAGACTGATGCATGTCCAATTGATTGTCAAAGTTCAGTGTACTGTGAGAATTACTTCGAGTTCTTGTAACATGCACATTGTCAGCACACAGCTGCAGAGATTTTAATTTACTAGTTTTCTTGTTGGATGACATATCTACCTTTAGACAAATTGCCCAGGTGTATTTGTGCATATACTCTAAGTATTATGCTATAATTTATGTTCACATCGTGACCCTAGTTCTTTAAACATTTTCCCCTATATATATATATATTTATTTACTTTTCAAATTCCAGTGTTAAAATACAGTGTTATGTTAGTTTCGGGTGTATAATATGGTCATTCAACAATTGTATACATGACTTGATGCTCATCACAATAAGTGTACTCTTAATCGCCTTCACCTATTTCACCCTTTGCACCACTCACCTCTTCTTTGGTAATCGTCATTTCTCTTTATTAAAGGGTCTCTTTTTTTTTCCTGTTATTCATTTGTTTTCTTTCTTGAATTCCACATATGAGTGAAACCATATGGTATTTGTCTTTCTCAGATGGACTGATTTCACTTAGCATTCTACCCTCTAACACATATACCATCTATATGTTGCAAATGGCAAGATATCATTTTTTATAGCTGAATAATATTCTGTTGCATACAAATACCACATTTTTATCCATTCATCTGTCAATAGACACTTCCATAATTTGGCTATTGTAAATAATGCTCCAATAAACACAGGGGTGACTATATCATTGGAAATTAGTGTTTTTGTGTTCTTTGGGTAAATACCCAGTAATGGAAATAGTAGTGGATCATATGGCAATTCTATTTTTAACTTTTTGAGGAGCCTCCATACTGTTTTCCAGAGTGACTGCAAAACTGCAGTGACTGGCTGCACCAGTTTGCATTCCCTCCAACAGTGCACAACTTTCCCTTTTGTCCACATCCTCACCAACACTTGTTTCTTGTGTTTTGATTTTAGCCATTCTGATAGGTGTGAGATTATAGCTCTTTGTGGTTTTGATTTGCACTGCCCTGATGATGAATGATGTTTAGCATCTTTTCACGTATCTATTGGCCATCTGGACATCTTCTTTGGACAAGTGTCTGTTCATGTCTTCTGCCTATTTTTATTTGGATTATTTGTTTTTTGAGTGTTGAGTTGTGTAAGTTCTTTATATATTTTGGATACTAACCCACTATTGGATATGTCATTTGCCAGTATCTTTTCTCATTTAGAGGTTGTTTTTTAGTTTCATTTTGATTGTTTCTTCCCTGTGCAGATTTTTATTTTGATATAGTCCCACTAGTTTATTTTTGCTTGTTTCCCTTGCCTCAGGAGACATATCTAGAAAAATGTTGCTATAGTCAATGCCAGAGAAATGATTGTCAGTGCTCTCTTCCAGGGTGTTTTATGGTTTTAGGTCTCACATTTAGGTCTTTAATCCATTTTGAATTTATTTATATGTATGGTGTAAGAAAGTGGTCCAGTTTTGTTCTTTTACATGTAGCTGCTGTTGAGTTTCTAGCATCGGTGTTGAAGAGACTGTCTTTTTTCCATTGCATATTCTTGCCTCGTTTCTTGTAGATTAAATGCCCATATAATCATGGGTTAATTTCTGGGCTCTTTATTATGTTCTATTGATATATGGTTAATATGTGTGTGGGTGTGCACATCAGTATTAAACTACTTTCATTGCTACAGCCTTGTAGTATATTTTTGTCCCTTTTTTTCAAGATTGCTTTGGCTAATCTGAGTCTCCTGTGGGTCCATACAAGACTTGTTCTAGTTCTGTGAAAAGTGCTGTTGGTATTTTGATACAGATTGTATTAAATATGTGAGTTGCTTTGGGTAGTATGGACATTTAAACGATATTTTTTCTCCCCATCCATGAGCATGAAATATCTTTGATTTCTTGTGTAAGTCATTCATTGTTTAGTGGCATGTTATTTATCCTTCATATATTTTTGTTCTTTCCAAATTTTTCTTGTGGTTGATTTCTAGTTTCAGAGTGCTTTGGTCAGAAAAGATGCTTTTTTAAAAAAATTGTTGAGGCTTGTTTTGTGGCCCAATATGCAATATAACCTGGAGATGTTCCACGTGCATGTGAAAAGAATTTAGATTTTGTGGTTTTTGGATGGAATGTTTTGAATATGTCTGTTAGATTTATCTGGTTGAATGTGTTATTCAAGGCAACTGTTTCCTTGTTGATTTTCTGTTTAGATGATGTATCCATTGGTATAAATGTGGCGTAAAAATCTTCTACTATTAATGTAGTAATATATATCACTTACTTTATGTTTGTTAATAGTTGTTTTATACATTTGGGTGCTCCTGTGTTTGTTGCATAAATATTTGCAATTGTTATATTTTCTTTTTGGTTGTTCCCTTTATGATTGTGTAGTGTCCTTTTTTTGTCTGTGTTAACAATTTTTAAGTTTATTTATTTTGAGAGAGAGAGAGAGAGAGAGAGAGAGAGAGAGAGAGAGAGAGAGAGAAAGAGAGAGAGAGAGAAAGAGCACATGAGCAAGGGAGGGGCAGAGAGAGTGGGGGAGAGAGAATCCCAAACAGGCTCCATACTGTCAGTGCCTGATGTAAGGCTCAATCTCACTGCACCTTGAGATTATGACCAGAGTTTAACCATCTGAGCCACCCAGGCACCCAACAGTCTCTGTTTTAAAGTCAATTTATTTCTGATAGAAGTATTGCTACCTGGCTTTCTTTTCACTTTCCTTTGCATAATAATTGTTTTTCTATCCTTTCACTTTCAATCTGCATGGGTCTTTAGGTCTAAGCTTGTCTCCTGTAGGCAGCATATAGATGGGTCTTACTTTTTTGTCCATTTTATCACTATGTCTATTGATTGGACCTTTTAGTACATTTATGTATAAAGTGATTATTGATAGGTGTATACTTATTGCCATTTTGTTACTTGTTTTGTGATTGTTTTTGTGATTCTTTTCTGTTCCTTTCTTTTCTTGCTCTTTTCTGTCATGGTTTGTTGGCTTTCTTTAGTGATATACTTGGGTTCTTTTCTCTTTATTTTTTCCATATTTATTACTGGTTTTAGATGTGTGTTTATCATTCAGTTTATAAATAACATCTTATCCTTATAACCATCTATATTAAGTTGATGGTCAGTTAAGTTTGAATTCTTTGTAGAAGCACTAAATTTTTATTCTCTTCCCAGCCATGTTTTAGCTATATACTGTCATATTTTACATCTTTTGTATGTGTGTGTGTGTGTGTGTGTGTGAATGTGTGTGTGTGTGTGTGTGTGTGTGTGTGTGAATCCCTTGTCTGATTTTTATAGTTATTCTTAATTTACTGCTAATGGAAGTTACCTTAGTTTTTAAATTTGGCTTTTAAATTGTGGTATGTATACATAATGAATTTACAATTTATGAATTTTTAAGTTAATAGTTTGGTGGCATTAAGTTAATTCACTTTAATGAGTTGTGTTATAATATCACCACCATTCGACTCCAGTACTTTTTCATCTTCCCAAACTGAAACTGGACACTCATTAAATATTAATTTGCCATTCTCTCTCCCTGAGCCCTAGGCACCCACCATTCTATATTCTCTCTGTGAATTTGATACTCTAAGTGCCGCATGTAAGTGGAAACATACAATATGTGTCCTTTTGTGACTGCCTTATTTCACTTGGAATAATGTGTTGTAGGTGATTGTATTTTTTGGCATGTGTCAGGATTTCCCTCATATATAAGGCTGAATAATATATTTCACTGTGTGCATACATCTCATTTTGTTTATACATTTATCTGTTAGTGGATGCTTTGGTTGCTTTTCCTTAGTGGCTATTGTGAATACCACCATAGAGATGAGTGTAGAAATATTCGTTTGAATTCCTGATTTCCATTATTTTGGATACATACCTAAAAGTGAAAGTGCTAGATCATATAATTAATCTTTAAGTTTTTGAGTAACTACTTCAACAATTTCCCTAGGAACCAAATCATTTAACGATCTCACCAGTAATGCACAATTGTGCTAGGTTCTCCATAGTCTCTCTTATATTTGTTGTGTGTGTTTGTGTGTGTGTAATTCTTAATAGTTATGTTAATGGGCCTGAAGTGATACTTCATTATGATTTTGAAATGCATTTCCTAATGATTAGTGACACAGATCTTTTCATGTGCTTATAGGCCATTTATTTATCTTTTTCTAAGAAATGTCTATTTAAGTTCTTTGTTCATTTTTAATCAAGTTGTTTCTTTCATTGTGTTTTTAGATGTGGAAGTTCTTTATGTACTCTGGATATTAGTATCTTATCAAATATATTATTTGCAAATATTTTCTCTAATTCTGTTGATTACCTTTTTACTCTGTCAGTGTTGCTTGATGCATAAAAGTTCTTAATATTGATAAAGTATAATTTATCTATTCATTTTGGCCTGTGCTTTTGGTAACATACTCAAGAAATTACTGCCAAATCCAGTGTCATGGTTATTCTTCTATGTTTTTGTTTTATAAGGGTGGTATAGTTTTAACTAGATTTTAAGTGTTTGCTCCATTTTTTTTTATTACACAGCAGCTTATTTTTTTCTTTTATAGTTTGTCAAGTTGGTTTCCATATAAAACCCAGTACTCATCCCAATGTGTACCCTCCTCCATGCCCATCACCCCTTTCCCCTCTCCCCAACCCCCTCAGGCCTAAGTTTGTTCTTAGTAATCAAGAGTCTCTCATGGTTTGCCTTCCTGCCTCAGCTCCAACTATTTTCCCTTCTCCCCCTCCCCCTTGGTCCTCTGTTAAGTTTCTCCTGTTCCAATTATAAGTGAAAACATATGGTATCTGTTCTTCTCTGCCTGACTTGTTTCACTTTGCAAGACACCCTCAAGTTCCATCCACATTGCTACAAATGGCCAGATTTCATTCTTTTTCACTGCCATATAGTATTCCATCATAAAGATAAACTGCATCTTCTTGATCCATTCATCAGGTGATGGACATTTAGGCTCTTTCCATGATTTGGCTATTGTTGACAGTGTTGCTATGAACACTGGGGTACATGTGCCCCTATACGTCAGCACTTCTGTATCCCTTGGGTAAATCCCTAGCAGTGCTATTGCTGGGTCATAGGGGAGTTCTATTGACAGGATTTTGAGGAAGCTCCATACTGTTTTCCAGAGCGGCTGCACCAGTTTACATTCCTACCAACAGTGTAGGAGGGTGCCCGTCTCTCCACATCCTTGTCTTCTATAGTCAAGTCTTCTTAGCATCTACAGTCTTCTGATTTGTTCATTTTAGCCACTCTGACTGGCGTGAGGTGGCATCTCAGTAAGTTTTGATTTGTGTTTCCCTGATGATGAGTGATGTTGAGCATCTTTTTGTGTGTCTGTTGGCCATCTGGATATATTCTTTGGAGAAGTGTCTATTCATGTCTTCTGTCCATTTCTTCAATGGATTATTCGTTTTACAGGTGTGGAGTTTGGTGAGTTCCTTATAGATTTTGGATACTAGCTCTTTATCCAACATGTCATTTGCAACTATCTTTTCCTATTCCATCAGTTCCCTATTAGTTTTATTGACTGTTTCCTTTGCAGTACAGAAGTTTTTATTTTGATGAGGTCCCAATAGTTCATTTTTGCTCTTCATCCATTTTGAGTTTATTTTTGTGTATGGTGTGAGAAAGTGGTCCATTTTCATTCTTCTGCATGTTTTTGTCCAGTTCTCCCAGCACCATCTGTTAAAGAGGCTGTCTTTTTCCCATTGGATATACTTTCCTGCTTTGTCAAAGATTAATTGGCCATACCTTTGTGGGTCCAATTCTGAGCCCTCTATTCTATTCCTTTGGTCTATATGTCTATTTTTGTGCCATATTTGATTGATTTTGAATTAAATTTGATCCATGGTATTCATTAGCATTCAAATTCATGACTATGTTTGTGGATATGAAGTTTCACTGTGCCATTTTTTGAACTACCTGTGCTTAACCCATAAATATTCTTGACACCCTTGCTGAAACACATTTGAATATGTGTGCAAAGATTTATTTCTAGGCTCTGTATTTTATTCATTAGTTTGACTATCTTTATGCCAATACTGTACTGTTTTGATTATGATAACTTTGTAATAAGTATAGAAACAGGAAATTTTCTGACTTTGTTCTTTTCGTTTTGTTTTGTTTTCAATATTAGTTTGGCTGTTTGGGTTCCTTGAGATTCTATGTGAATTTGGGGATGCATTTTTCTATTTCTCCAAATGCATTTTTTTTTTTGAATTTTCATAGAGTCTGTAGATCACTTTAGGTAACTTTGACAGCATAATAACATGATGTATATCGGTTCATGAAAGTCTTTCCATGTATGTGTCTTCCAGATTATCTTTCAGCAGTATTTTATAGTTTTTAAGTATACAATACTTTCTGCCTCTTTATTTAAGTTTATTGTTAAGTATTTTATTCTTTTTGATGCTGTTGTGAAAGAAATTGTTTTCCTCCTCTCTGAGTTGTTCATTGGTAGGCTACAATTTCAGTATATTTTCATGATGCAAGTAAACTCACAACAAACTGGGTATAGAAGGCATGTACCTGAACATAATAAAGGCTGTATATGACAGATTCATAGCTAACATGACACTCAACAGTAAAGTTTGAAAGCTTTCCCACTACAGTCAGGAAGTTGATGAGAGTGACCAACCCTCCCCTCCTTTCCCAAGGGCACTGGAATAAAAATCCACGTAAAGTTTCTAGCATTTTCTATATATAAGTCATGCCATCAATGAAGTGAGAACAAATTGCTTATAATGTTTACTTAATTTTACTACCTGTAGGTGTTTCTGTTGGTAGCTGCCTTCTATCCTGTGGATCTCAGCTTAAGCATCACCTTTGAAGAAAGGCCTTTCCTGGTCACCTAGTAGAATTCTCCCTGAATTTTGCTGCCTTATTAGCACTGATGAAGACTGTGATTAGTTTCCTAAATTGTCCCATTACATACTGCCTGAGTCTATTATGAGAATAGAAAGTCCATGCAGGAAGGACCTGTTGAATAATTTCCATCCCATTTCATTAATTGCTGTGTCTTCTCTCACAGCATGGTTCCTGGCAGTAAATAGGAGCTCCAAATTAAAAAAAAAACTGGATAGCTTTCATGTTTAAATCTGTGAATAAATATCTACAATATCTACCAACAGTTCAAGGTAGAATAAATTGAATATTAAAGAAAAGAAAAACTTGCTATGGCAGGTGGGAAAATACATGATAAATTAATCTTCCCTAAAACAAAATGACTGGGCTGAAATTTGATTCTTGACTGGCAGTAGTTTTGCAATGGTTCTAAAGCTATTTTTTTTGTTATTTTTACATCTTTCTGATCCTAATTATCTCATTTGGCTTAATAGGATCTTTATGTAGGTATTTTTGAAAGGTTTTGTGAAAATTCCCAGTGAATTTAATTAAGCAAGAATCAGTCTTGGACATTACCCAGTTCTAGGACTTAATGAAGAATGTGGTTAGAAGGGATAAAATGTCCAGTGATTTTTGCCTGTATGAGGAAGAAGATATGCTCTTAACAACCAACACACATTTTTTTAGGAGGTTTCTGTTAGTCTCAAAGCATTACCTAAGGAGGACCCCAAGGATGTCTCTTAAAATATAAAGTCAGCTAATCTGATCAAACCAATAATATAGAATGAGAATACCTAAGCCATTGAATGGCATTTTTCTTTTTAGAAATTAAAGGGAAAGAACTTACTTGAGAAAAATCTGCCTGGGAAATGACTGGTAGCTATTTTTCTTATGTAAGGTTAGGAATTTCTTGGTTTTTTTTTTTTTTTTTTAGTTTTTTAAATGTTTTTATTTCTTTTTGAGAGAAAGAGACAGCGTGAGCAGGGGAGGGTCAGAGAGAGAGAGAGGGAGACACAGAATCTGAAGTAGGTTCCAGCCTCTGAGCTGTCAGCACAGAGCCCTATGCAGGGCTCAAACCTACAAACTAAGAGATCATGACCTGAGCCGAAGTTGGATGCTTAACTGAGTGAGCCACCCAGGCGCCCCAAGGAATTCCTTGTCTTTTTGATAAATTATCCTAATGTGATAAGATTTTATTTTTCTGTATGGCACTTGGAATTCCTAGGAAGAAATCTGCAATGCAAATAAAAGCGTCTTTCTGAGTAACCAGGAGATCACACGGAGAAAATGGATAGACAGTTGAATGAAATAAAATATGTCCTCACGTAATAGTGCAGCTTTTTCTTTTTCTTGTCAAATTGTATGACAGGTAAAATCCAGGTGTTCCTTCAGATTGCAGACTTGCCTTCACAAGGTAAGACTAACAGTAAATAGTGGAAACCAGCCTTGCAATTGTGTGACTCTCTTTATTATGTAAAAGTGAGATCACTTTGAGAGAAAGCAAATTTTGATTCTAATTCTAGTTTTATCACTTAAAAATGTGTGACCTTGGGAAAATTAGTTAGATGCTCTGAGCCTTAGTCTGTTCACTTAGGAAATGGGGATTATAGTTCCTGTTACTGTAAAATGAACTGTGATTCATTAAGTTGTGAGTGTGAGATTAGAATCCACTGGAGGTGTTGTGAACAGTATAGTGATAGATCAATTCAGATGTAAAAAGGATCATTTGATCTATGTGAGGAGAAGAAATTGAAGGAGGCCAGAATGAAAGCGGAAGGACCCGGTAGGAGGCAAATATAGTAGGCTAGAAGTAGGGGGAGGATTATTTTATTTGTGATATATATCTAACTATCAGATATAAGATAGATGTGTGTGTGTGTGTGTGTGTGTGTGTGTGTGTGTGTGTGAGATATAGGTCATAAATAAGATATATATATGTGATATATATCACAAATAAGAGAGATATATGTCACAAATAAGATATATATTACACACATACACATGTATATATATATATATGTGTGTATATATATATATATTTGTATTTTGTTTTTAGAGAGAGAGTGTAAGTGGAGGAGAGGGGCAGAGCGAGGGAGAAAGAAGCTATCAGACTCCATGTTCAGTGCTGAGCCCAACTGGTGACTTGGTATCATGATCATGATGTCATGACCGGACCCAAAATCAAGAGTCAAATGCTCAACTGACTGAGCGTCCCAGGTGCCCATAATGTGAGGTGTTTTAAAGGAGTTCATAAGATTTGTGAAAGGTATCAATATGTGACATGAGACCAAGAAAAAGAATCGTGATATTTCTTGCCTGAGCCATGACCTGGAAGGTGATGCCATTTAATGAAGTGGGGAACATGTATGTTTATTGCTGAAAATTAAAAATTTAGTTTCATAAGCACTGAATTAATATCCAATTGAAGCTGTCCAAAGTTGGAGATGTTGCATGTATAAAGTTTAAAAATTAAGGGAGAGACACAACATTGGAGTGTTTCCTCATTTACTGGTCAGGGAAAGGAGGCATATCCAAACAAAGACCCTGAGAGAGAGGTCTCAGTGAGGGAAGAGACAATCCAAGACAGTGACCTTCCATTCGCAAGTATTTTGCTTTTGCGACGTTATAAACTGTGGACTTTTTAATGGAATTCCCTTGCCCTCTCTTCATGTCCTTCACTTTTTCTTTAAAACTCAGCTAAAGTATTGCTTCCTCTGGGAAGCCTTCTTTGATTCCTGTTTGGTTGATATATTCCTACTCTGGGGTCTTTGCATTATGCAGCTATTTTTATTTTTAAATTTATAAATGTATATTTATTTTTGAGAAAGAGAGGGAATGAGAGAGAGACAGGGAGAGAGAGAGAGAAAGTGGGGAAGGGGCAGAGAGAGAATGAGACAGAATCTGAAGCAGGCTCCAGGCTCTAAGCCATAAACACAGAGCCCAATGTGGGGCTTGAACCCACATGAACTGCTAAGATCTGAGCAGAAGTTGGACACTTAACTGACTAAGCCACCCAGGTGCCCCCATGCAACCATTTTTATAACAGTACTTACTACCTTGGTGATTATTATGGATGATATCAGTGAGTATAGGAAACCATGGCTTATTCAACTTGGAAATCATAACATCTGTGAAGCATGTGACACAACTATTTCCACCCTCTTTTATTTGTTTGAATGAATAACATTAATCTTCTAATGCATTTAAAAGATTTTTCCCCCTTGTTTTATAGATCACCTGCTTCTAATATGAGAAGTCAGCTCCTATGCAGACTAGATGGAACCAAGGAGCAATGTCACTTACTTTGTCCTCTTGGGTCTCACACAGGATCCAAAGGAACAGAACATCCTTATGGTTGTGTTCTTGCTTTTCTATATTTTGACCATGGTAGGCAATTTGCTCATTGTCATGACTATAAGTGTCAGTAAGACCCTGGACTCTCCTATGTACTTTTTTCTGGCTAGCTTATCATTTATGGATGTCATTTATTCCTCTTCTATTTCCCCTAGATTGATTTCAGACTTGTTCTTTGGGGAAAACACCATATCCTTCCAATCTTGTATGACCCAGTTATTTACAGAGCACTTTTTTGGTGGGTCAGAAGTATTCCTTCTGCTGGCAATGGCCTATGACCGCTATGTGGCCATCTGTAAGCCCTTGCATTATTTGGTTATCATGAGGCAATGGGTGTGTGCTGTGCTGCTGGTAGGGTCCTGGGTTGGGGGTTTCCTGCATTCAGTAATTCAAGTTAGCATGATTTATGGGCTCCCATTCTGTGGTCCCAATGTCATTGATCATTTTTTGTGTGACATGTACCCCTTACTGAAACTCGTCTGTACTGACACATATGCCATTGGCCTGCTAGTGGTGGCCAATGGAGGACTGATCTGCACGATTGTGTTTGTGCTCTTGCTCACCTCTTATGGTGTCATCCTGCACTCTCTAAAGAACCTTAGTCCGGAAGGGAGGCGGAAAGCCCTCCAGACCTGTGGTTCCCATATCACTGTGGTGGTCTTCTTCTTTGTCCCATGTATTTTCATGTATGCAAGACCAGCTAAGACCTTCCCCATTGACAAGTCATTGAGTGTGTTTTATACAGTCATAACCCCCATGCTGAACCCACTGATCTACACTCTGCGGAATTCTGAGATGACAAGTGCTATGAAGCAACTCTGGAGGAGGAAGGTCATCTCTCTTAGTAGATAAGTATATTATGTACCATGAAGAAAATTATTTTTCATTGGAGTCCTTTTTCTAAGAACGCAGAAGTCTTGAAATGATTCTGATTTTCCTTTTTTCAAAGAACTTAAGTTAATTATAATTAAAGAATAAACTGGATGATTGTGCTATAACAATTTTCCTTGTTGCTAGAATGTAAGGTCCGTAACATCTTGTAGATCTCTTCACTTAGACACGTGTAATGCCTGTCTAGCAAAGCATCAATAATAGATAATAAATAGTGAGGGAATATTTATATGACTCCACTAATGTTTAATGAATTAAAAAATTTTAAAAATATTTATTTTTCTAAGACAGTATTATTTTTAGCTACATTCTATTAGTTAACTTCATTATTTTATTGTATTTTTAAAACATTAATACTATATAGACATTATTAATTTTTGGTTGCCTTATGTAAATATACTGATTGAGACTTTTAGTTTATATAAGAAAAATTGAAATGTAATAGGTAGCAAATAGTAGTAATGAAAATCTTACAAATGATATAAAGTGTAGAATAAATTTCCTATTTATCTCTCGAATAGTTTCCAATCCTCTTCTCCAGAAGCAGTGTCTTTAGACTCATTAGGGAATAATCTTTACAAATGCATGTGTATTTAAATATTTATATGTGACTTTTCCTCTGTGTGTGTAAATATATACTGTCCTGTAGAACTTCTTTTTATAAATAAACTTTTAATTTTATAATAGTTTTATTGATTTTTAGTCTTTTAATAGAAGGATAGTTGACATACAATATTACACTAGTTTCAGGCATATTTAACATCATGATTGAGGAATTATTACAGTATGGCAGTGGGTGGGATGGGGGAGGGAGAGAGGTGTTGAGCAATCCCTTGGAGAACCTTCATTTTTCCAGGCCTCCGGGCTTGGGGCAACTCAGTTCCCCATGGCAGGGCACCTGGCTTTCACTTGGCATTCTTGCATCCATGCAGTAGGGAGGGGCGTTGGGAAGGCAATGGGCCACAGACCCGCTGATTGACCCTGAGCTTCCAAGACCCTCCTGATGGGTCAGGAGTTGGGCTGGGTGTTGGGCCATGTGCTGACGTGTGGGGGATGCCCTGGTGCCCCACACCATGTGAATGCTGTGGGGGGATGGAGTACTGTGGACCTCAGGAGAGGTACGGCTGGGGCGCCAAGGCAGCTTGGAGACCTCTCAGCCTGAGGGCAAGCAGGGAGCCCCAGTGGAGAGCCAACTCGGAGGGGGCCTTTCCAGAGAAGTGCACTGCCCCACCTGGAGTTCTGATGCCGGACAAGGAAAAGCTGGAGCAAAACCCCGAAGAATCCCAGGATGAAAGACCTGGAACAATTCGCCAAGCTCCTGAAGCAGAAGAGGATCACCCTGGGATATACTCAGGCTGCAAAGGAGCCTCTGCCATTTCTAGACTCTGCAGCTCCGTTTCCAGAATGAGTGTGAGCCCCGGCCCTGCTGAAGAAGTGGGTGGACAAAGCTGACAGCCAGAGAATCTACAGGAGCCACGCAAAGCAGGGACCCGGTGCACGCCCCAAAGAGCAAGAGAGCAAGTATGGAGAACAGAGTGAGAGGCCGCCCCGAGGACACGTTCCTGCAGTGCTGTAAACGCACCCTGCACACATCGGCCACACCGCCCAGCAGCTCGGGCCGCAGAAGGATGTGGTCCCAGTGTGGTTCGGCAACCACGGCCAGAAAGGCAGCAGATCAGGCAGTGACTGTTCCCAAGGAGAACCTGCTGGGGCTGCTGGGTCCACTTTCTCAGGGGCACCCGTATCCTTTCCTCTGGCACCAGGGTCCCATTTGGGTACCCCAGGCTATGGGGGCCCCCCTTTGCTACACTGTACTCTCCAGTCTCTTTCCCTGAAGGTGAAGCCTTTCCCTGGGTCTGTCACCACTCTGGGCTGTCCCATGCATTCAAACTGATGCTGGCTCTTCCCAGGATTGGGGGCCAGAGGAGGGGGGAGAGCTAGGGAAAGAGCCAGAGCGTTGGGATAAAGTTCTTCACTTGGAAGGGTCTGGGAACATAAAGGCGGGGGCAGGGATTTGGGGGGAAACTAGCTGGAGTGAAGGGGAAGTTCAAGGATACTCTTGTTTTTAATCCTGACATCACTCGCACTTTGTTCTTAAAGAAGCAGGGACACAGCGAAAAACAAATGTACATTATGAAATGCTCTTGTGATAAGTGTAGCTTCCATCTCTTACCATACAGTGCGACTACAATATCATTGACTCTACTCCCTATGCTGTACTTTTCATTCTTGTGAGTTATGTATTCTATTATGGTAACTTTGTACCTTTCATCCCCTTCACCCGTTTTGCCTACCTCTCCACCCTCCTCAGCTCTGGCAACCACCAGTTTGTTCTCTGTATTTATGAGTCTGTTTTTGTTTGTTTGCTTGTTTTTGTTTGTTTTGTTGATTAAATCCCACATATATGGGGCATCTTGGTGGCTCAGTTGGTTAAGCATCTGACTTCAGCTCTGGTCATGATCTCCTGGTCTGTGGGTTTGAGCCCTCCATCGGGCTCTGTGCTCACAGCTCAGAGCCTGGAGCCTGCTTCTAATTCTGTGTCTCCCTCTCCCTCTGACCCTCCCCTACTCTCTCTCTCTCTCAAAATAAAATAAAGACATAAAAATTAAACAAAATAAATTCCACATATGATTGAAATTATATGCAACATCTTGAAGATGTTACTCCATATTACTTATAAGTATATACTAAAATCAATGTATTCATTTCTGTGTCATCACCAACCTTTTTCCAAGAAAAAGAATTTATAATAATTGTATGTGGGTGAATTTACGCAAGCCATTGTTAGTATACATACTTGAATCAATGGTCAGATAGTTAAATGTCGATGTTCAGAGTTATTGCTGAGCTGCCATCCTTGAGAGTAAATAGTTACCCTGCTGCTTACAGTCCCTGAGCTCTTCTGTCCATATTCTCGACCACCACTCCCTGTTAAGTATTCATGGCATAAGGCAACCTGAATACATTACATTGCAGTCATTCTCGTATTATTGAGTTTGACTATCTTTTCCTTTATTTAATATGATTTGTATTTCTTTTTCTGTGAATCATCTATTAATGTCTTTTATGTATTTTTTATAATTGTTGCTCTTCTCCACACTGTTAGTCAGTTATACAATATGTCTCCTTTAATATTGTAATCATTATCTTTATACTTCAATTACAAAAAATATTCTTCAACTACTTTTTAGCATTTAATTTTAAAGCATTTTTGAGGTTGTATATCTTACTTTAAGGCTTATGCTCCTTTTGGAATTCATTTTGATATAGTCATTAAGGAGGCATGGATTTTTAGCTGTTTATGTGAATTTCAGGGTTTTTAAATAGTTGCATAATTTTCTTTTTGCCATTGACTTGAAATCCTGAGTCTCATATTCTAAAGCCCCAAATAAACTTGGGTCCCATTTAAGACTCAATTCTGTTTTGTTGGTCTCTTTATTCATGCAATGAGACATAATATGCAATATAATTGCTTTTGTATGTAACACATTTTGATACATGATGAGACTAGTAGTCCCTCCTTAATATTCTCTCTCAGAATTATGTCGTTTTGTATATTTATGTTTCAAAATGAAGCTTAAAATAAAATAGTAAGTTTACATGAAAAGATAAATAATGTAAGTTTAACATTAAAATAAGTTTACAATGAAGTTATGATAAGTTTAAAATAGTTTAGTTACAAAACAAAAGTCAGTTAGGATTTTCAAGAAGATTCAATTAGAGAAGATTAATTTAGCAAGAGTTTACAGCTTTCGAGTTCTGAGAACTGTTATCCATGAGTAGGTCTTTACATTTAACAAGTCATCTCTCATGCCCGGGGTACTGCTTCCATTTTCTGTCCATGTGACTTATCTCTTCTAGATGTCTGTTCTTCATCCATGACCCCTGAAATGCTGCCTGGCATTTTTGCTGTAAGAAAACCACCTCTGTCACGGTGGTTTCTTTTAATTTTTTTAATGTTTTATTTATTTTTGATACAGAGAGAGAGCATGAGAGGGGGAGGGGCAGAGAGAGAAGGAGACACAGAATCAGAAACAGGCTCCAGGCTCTGAGCTGGCTGTCAGCACAGAGCCTGACGCAGGGCTCGAACCCACGAACGTGAGATCTGACCTGAGCTGAAGTCGGAGGCTTAACCGACTGAGCCACCCAGGCGCCCCTGTCACGGTGGTTTCTTAATCCTCTCTGTCTTGTTCATTGGTAGCCCAGAAATTCAATATCTTTTCATGATGAAAAACCTTTCGGGGAGTTAACATGGTGGAGTAGGAGGAGGACCCTATACTTGCCTTGTCCCTCAAACACAGCTAGACAAATATCAAGTCATTCTGAAAACCTAGGAAATCAATGTGAGGACTGAGAGGAAAAACTGCACAACTGGGTGGACAAAAGAGGCCATGCTGTGGAAGGTAGGAAGAGTGGAGACGTGCTTTGAGGTAGAAAAGAATCATCAGTGCTGCAGAGTGGAGGGAGCCCTGGTCAGGGATAAAAGAGAGAGGAGAGAGGAGAGAGGAGAGAGAGAGAGAGAGCGAGAGAGCGAGAGAGAGAGAGAGAGAGAGAGAGAAGTGCAAGACATTGCATAAGAAAAACAGTTCTCCAAAATCATTGTTGGGGAAAACAAGAGGGGCTGTTTATCAAAAGTTTTCACAAGCAGTGGGGCTCAAAGTTTTAGAAGTCTGTGCCATCACTGGGGTGGAGCCTGGTGGGCATATAGGTGTTCCCGTGGGTAAAGAAGGCAGAGGCCAAGGAGTGCACATAATGGACTGAGGACCCCCTGGGTCGCATTGGGAGAAACAGTTCCCCTTCTTAGAGTGTATTTGGGAGAGATGGCACTGCCTCTCCAGAGACAAAGCCAGTGGGCACCACTGAGCTGCCCTGTTCATTGACTGAGATGCCTGCTGAGGGAGACTAACCTAGATGCTAGCTTTTTTCTGAGATTTGCCATAAATCCTACCTCCTGCACATTGGTGAGACTGCCCTTCTGGGACAGAAGGTGTGATTCTCTTGCAGAGGAGCACTGCGCAGCTGGCTGGGTAGATAGCTCAGACATAGGGTGAAGGCATGCATCTGAGGGAAGCCTGGAGCAAATGAAAAGAGATTATTTGCTCATCTGTTAGGGCTTCCTGTACAGCAAGGGGTGTGCTCCCTCCTCCCTCAGAACAGAAGGACTTCAGTGAGCAGCACAGTACCCACAGTAGAGGCCTAGGCTACTCACACCAAGCCCTGAAACTTGTATCCTTCAGGTGCTTCTGAACTAGCGAAAGTGTGCCTGAGAGAGCAGCAGCAAGCCCTTCCCCGAGAAGACCAACACCAACCCCTTGCATGCACCAAGTTTACTGGCCACAGAGTGCTGCAAATCTTCAGTTCTAAGGGAAATAAGTCTAGCATCTTTTAACAAGCATACCAAAACACACCTAGTTAAAAGTCACCACTAGGTGGACACATCCAAACATATGCCACTGTAGACAAGAAGAAAGTCTTCAGAGGACCAACCTGAGGGAAAGAAGCAGCCAAAACACAACAGCAGAATGCACACAGCATACACTAGAGACACCTGCTGAAGTGCTGAGCCCTCGACAGTATATGACTTATTGTTAATATAGCCATTACTCGAAGGAGCACAAACCATAACAGGCTTTCCTAGCACACAGAAGACAGAGACATAGACAAAAATGACAAGATAGAGGACTCCATTCTAAAAGAAAGAACAAGAAGAGGTCATGGCCAGGGATCCAATCCAAACAGATATAAATAATATATGCCTGATCCAGAATTTAAAGCAACAATCATAAAGTTACTAGCTGGGAAAGCATAGAAGACATTAGGGAGATCCTTACCACAGCCAGAAGTCCTAAAACTAGTCGGACTGATATTATAAAATGTTATAACTGAGATGCAAAACCAACTAGAGGGAATGACCTAGGGATGGAAGAAGCAGACGAATGAGTTAGTAATATAGAAGATAGAATTATGGGGGAAAATGAAGCTGAAAAGAAAGGGGAAGAAAAATATTGGATCATCAATGTAGACTTAGAAAACTCAGTGACTCCATAAATCATAATAAAGTTTGTATCATAGGAGTCTCCAAAGAAGAGAGAAGAAAGATACACAAGGTTTATTTGAGAAAATTACCGATGAAAACATACCTAATCTGGGGAAGGAAATAGACATCTAAATACAGGAGGCAGAGAGAACTCCCAATAAGAGGAAAAAAAAAAACAGGCCAATATCAAGACCTATTGTAGTAAAATTTGCAAAATACAAAGATAAGAAAAGAATCCTGAAAGCAGCAAGGCTAAAAAATCCCTAACTGCCAAGGGAAGACAAATAAGGTTAGCAGAGATCTCTCTACAGAAATTTGGCAGGACAGCAGTGAGTGGCATGATATATTCAACATGCCAAATGGGAAACATGCAGCCAAGAATACTTTATCCAGCAAGGCTCTCATTCAGAATAGAAAGAGACTGAAAGAGTTTCCCAGACAAACAAAAACTAAAAGAGTTTGTGACCATGAAACCAGCCCTGCAAGAAATATATAAGGAGACCTTTTGAGTGGGAGAGAAAGATCAATAACAACAATGACTAGAAAGGAACAGAGAAAATCTACAGAAACACCAACATTACAGGTAATACAATGGCATTAAGTTCATATCTATCAAAAATCACTCTAATGGAAATGGACTACATGTTCCAATCAAAAAACATAGGGTATCAGAATGGATAAAAAAAAAAAGCCAACTACATGCTGCCTACGAACGTGCATTTTAGACCTAACCACACCTGCAGATTGAAAGTGAGGGTATGGAGAACAATTTTTTACTCTAATGTACATCAAAAGAAAACCAGGGCAGCCTTACTTATATCAGACAAACTAGATTTTAAGTCAAAGATAGTAACAAGAGATGAAGAAGGGCAGTTTTTCAAGATAAAGGGGACTGACAAGAACTAATAATTGTAAATATTTATGCCCTCAACTTGGAAAAAGATAAATATATAAAAAAACTCAAGAACATATATAAAGAGACTCATTGATAATAAAACAATAAGAGTAGGGGACTTTAACACCCCACTGATAGCAATGGACAGATTATCTAAGCAAAAAATCAATAAGGAAACAGTGTCTTTGAGTGACACACTGGACCAGATGGACTTAAAAGATATATTTAGGATGTTTCATCCTAAAGCAGAAGAATACACATTTTTTTTCAAGTGCAAATGAGACATTCTCCAGAGTAGATCACATACTGGTTCACAAATCACACCTCAACAAGTACAAAAAACTGAGATCCTACCATGCATATTTTCAGTCCACAATGAAACTTGAAGTCAACCAAAAGACAAAATTTGGAAAGACCTCAAATACATGGAAGTTCAAGACATCCTACTAAAGAATGAATGAGTTAACCAAGAAATTAAAGAAGTAGCAAAATACATGGAAGAAAATGAAAATGAAAACATGATAGTTCAAGACTGTTAGGATGCAGTGAAAGTTATCAAAAGAGGGAAGTACATAGCAATACAGGCCTATCTCAAGATGCAAGAAAAGGAACAGCAAATAAAGCCTAAGGCCAGTAGAAGTAGGGAAAGAATAAAGATTAGAGCAGAAATAAATGACATAGTAACAAACAACAACAACAAAAAACCCAGTAGAATAGATCAATGACAATAGGAGCTGGTTCTTTGAAAGAATTAACAAAATTGATAACCCTCTAGCCAGACTTTCAAAAGAAAAAGTACCCCCCAGAAATAAAACCATGAATGAAAGTGGAGATATCACAACCAACACTGCGAAAATATAAACAATTATATAAGAATATTATGAAAAATCATATGCCAACAAATTGGCCAATCTGGAAGAAAAGGATAAATTCCTAGAAACATATAAACTACTGAAGCTGAATCCTGAAGAAATAGAAAATTTGAACAAACTCACAACCAGCAAAGAAATGGAAGCAGTAATGAAAAAACATCTCCCAATAAATAAAGTCCAGGGCTAGATAGCTTGCCAGTAAAATTCTACCAGACATTAAATTTTTTTTTAATGTTTAGTCATTACTGAAAGACAGAGACAAATTGCAAGTAGGGGTGAGAGAGAGAGAGAGGGAGACACAGAATCTGAAGCAAGTCCAGGCCCAGAGCTGTCAGCATAGAGCCTGACACAGGGCTTGAATGCATGAATCCCCAGATCATGACCTGAGCTGAAGTCAGATGCTTAACCAACTGAGCCACCCAGGCGTCCTCTACCAGATGTTTAAAGAAGGTAATATCTATTCTCAAACTATTCCAAAAAAGAGAAATGGAAGGAAAACTTCCCAACTCATTTTATGAGGCCAGCATTACCTTGAATCCAAAACCAGACAAAGACCCCACTAAAAAGAAGAATTATAGGCCAATATCCCTGATGAACATGGATGCAAAAATTCTCAACAAGCAAAAAGAAACCAACAGTACATAAAAGGAATTATTCACCACAATCAAGTGGGATTTATCCTTGGGGTGCAAGTGTGGTTTGCAAATCAATAGAAAGGATAAGAACAATATGATTATGCCAATAGATGCAGAAAAAACATTTGACAAAATATAACATTCATTATTGATAAAAACCCTCAACAATGTAGGGATAGATGGATCATACCTCAAAATAAAGGCCATATACAACAGACCCACAGCTCATATCATCCTCAGTGGGGAAAAACTGAGAGCCTCTAAGGTCATGAACAAGGGATTTCCATGCTCACCACTGTTATTTTACAGAATAAGGGAAGTCCTAGCCTCAGCAATCAGATAACAAAAAATAAAAGGCATCCAACTTGGCAAGGAAGAAGTCAAGCTTTCACTATACCCATAGACAGGATGCTCTATGTAAACCTGAAAGATCACCAAACAACTGCTAGAACTGATACACAAATTCAGCAAACTTGCAGGATATAAAATCAATGTATAGAAATATGTTGCTTTTCTGTTTATCAACAATGAAGCACTAGAAAGAGAGAAATTAAGGAATCCACCCCATTTACAATTGCACCAAAAACCGTGTTGCCTAAGAATAAATCTAACCAAAGAGGGGAGAGTTCTCTACTCTGAAAATTATAAAATACTGATGAAAGAAATTGAAGAGGACACAAGTAAATGGAAAAACATTTCCATGCTCATGGATTGGAAGAAGAAATATTGTTAGAAATATCCATACTACCCAAAGCAATCTACAGATTTAATGCAATCCCTATCAAGTACCACTAGCATTTTTTCCAAAGCTAGTACAAACAATCCTAAAATTTCTATGGAACTGTAAAAGACACCAAATAGTCAAAACAGTCTTGACAGTGAAAAGCAAGGATGGAGGCATCACAATTTCAGACTTCAAGCTGTATTACAAAGCTGTAGTGATCAAGACAGTATGATACTGGCTCAAAAACAGACATGTAGATCAATGGAACAGAATAGGAAACCCAGAAATGGACCCACAACTATATAGTCAACTCATCTTCAACAAAGCAAATTGAAATTGGAAAAATTCTCTTCAACAGAATGTTGGGAAAACTGGACAACAGCATGCAGAAGAATGAAATTGGACAACTTCCTTACACCATGCACAAAAATAAATTCAAAATGGATGAAAGGCCTAAATGTGAGACAGGAAACCATCGAAATCCTAGAGGAGAATACAGGCAGTAACCTCTTTGATCTCGGCCATACCATGTCTTTGTACTAAACATGTTACTACTGGCAAGGGAAACCAAAGCAAGATGAACTATTGGGACTTCATCAAGATAAAAAGGTTCTGCACAGCAAAAGAAACCATCAACAAAACTAAAATCCAACTTAAAGAATAGGAGACATCTGATAAAGGGTTAGTATGTAAAGTCTATAAGGAAACTATCAATCTCAACCTTCCCCAAACAAATAATCCAGTTAAGAAATGGGCACTAAGACATAAATATACATTCCTCCAAAGAAGACTAAGACTTCCAGATGGCTAACAGATGCATGAACAGATGCTCAACATCACTCATCATCAGGGAAAAACAAATCAAAACCATGATATCACCTCACACCTGTCAGAATGGGTAAAATTAACAACACAAGAGACAACAGATGGTGAGGATGCAGAAATATACTCTTTGTGGGAATACAAACTGGTATAGCCACTCTGGGAAACAGTATGGAGTTTCTCAAAAAATTAAAAGCAGAACTACCCTATTACCCAGGAATTGCACTGCTAGATATTTACCCAAAGAATACAAAAACACTGATGCAGATGAGCACATGCATCCCAACATTTATAGAAGCATTATCAGCAATAGCCAAATTATGGAAAGAGCCCTAACATCCATTGACTGATGAATGGATAAAGAAGATTGGTATATATAATGGAATAATAGTCATAAAAATAATAAAATCTTCCCATTTGCAACAATGTGGTTAGAGAGAGAGTGTATTATGCTAAGTGAAATAAGTCAGAGAAAGACAATACCATAGGGTTTCACTGAAGTGGAATTTAAAAAGCAAAACAGGTGAACAAATGGGAAGGGAAAAATTTAAGGGAGGCGAACCGTAAGAAACTCTTAACTATAGAGAACAGATTGAGTGGTGCTGGTGGGGAGGTGGTTGGGGAGTGGACTAAATGGTGATGTGCGTAAAGAGGACACTTGTGATGAGCACTGGGTGTTGTATGTAAATAAATCACTAAATTCTATACTTGAAATTAATATTACCTTATATGTTTACTAGATTTAAATAAAAACTTAAATAAATACATACATAAATAATAATTTAAAAAATAAGAAAGTTGACTTTACATAATAAAAACAGTCCACTGAGGAAGGAACAAATTAAGGTAAAATAAAATACTTTATGTGTCATAAAAAATAAATAAATATAAACTTCCAAGAATTTGCAAACATAATATAGAATTCTCATATAGCTTTCACCAGTAGTACAATAAATTAGATCCTCAGTAAACACACAAAAATGTAAGATAAAAATCCTTTACTAGAATGAAATTTAACAAACTCTCTTATTAGGGAAGCAAACCATAAGAGACTCAAGTACATAGAACAAAAGGGTTGCTAAAGCGTAGGTGTTGGCAGAGGGACAGGTTAAAATGGGTAACGGGCACTAAGGAGGGCACTTTTCTAGATGAAGACCGGGGGTTCTATGTGAGAGATGAATCACTGGGTTCTACTCCTGAAATGAAGACTACACGGTATGTTAACTAACCTGAAATTAAAAAAAAAATCTCAAAAAACTGGGTATAAAAGGAATGTAACTCAACATAATAAAGTTCATATATGACAGATCCACAGCTAATATGACACTCAAAAGTGAAGGTTGAAAGCTCTCCCACTATCATTAGGCACAACATGAGTGCCCACATTTTCCACTCCTTTTCAAAAGGGCCCTAAAATAAAAATTCCTGTACAACTTTTAGCATTTTCTACATATAGGTCATGCCATTAGTCAAGTGAGAACAGATTGCTTAATTTTACTATCTGTAACAGTTTTCTGGGAGCCACTTTCTATCCTGTGGAAGAAAACCCTTTCTTGGTCACCTTCTCCGTACTAGATTCTTCCCTGCTTACCCTGTTTGCTGTCTTTTTAAAATTTTTAATAGTTTATTGTCAAATTGGTTTCCATACAACACCCAGTGCTCTTCCCCATAAGTGCCCTCTGCCATCACCATCACCTTTTTCCCCCTCCCCCTTCCCCTTCAACCCTCAGTTCATTTTCAGCATTCAATAGTCTCTCAAGTTTTGCATCCCTCTCTCTCCCCAACTCTCTTTCCCTCTTCCCCTCCCCCTGGTCCTCATGAGGTTTCTCCCATTCTCCTGTTAGACCTATGAGTGCAAACATATGGTATCTGTCCTTCTCTGCCTGACTTATTTCGCTTAGCATGAGACCCTTGAGGTCCATCCACGTTCCTACAAATGGCCAGATTTCATTCTTTCTCATTGTCATGTAGTACTCCATTGTATGTATATATATAGCTTGTTAGATTGTTTCCTTATATACTGCCTCCCTCTATCATGAGAATATAAGGTCCAGGCAGGAAGGGGGTATTTGCATAATTTTTTTCCCTATTTCATGAATTGCTGTGTTCTCACTCACAGCATAGTTCCTGGCAGTAAGTAAGAGCTCCAAATTAAAAAAAAAATTGTAATTGAATAAAGAGTTATTATGTTGAAATCTGCAAAAAATAAAATGTCTAACCATACTTCAAGGCAACATAAATTGATTATTAATAAAAGGGAAGAAAAACTTGCTTTGGGGAGCAGAGAAATACATGAAAAATTAATCTTCTTTAAAATAAAATGACTATGCTGAAATTTCATTTTTTTAAAATGTTTAATTTTGAGAGAGAATGACAGAGCAGGAGTGGGGGAAGAGCAGAGAGAGAGGAAACACAGAATCAGAAGCAGGCTCCAGGCTCTGAGCTATTCGCACAGAGCCCAATGCAGGGCTCAAACCCAGGAACCGCAGGATCATGACCTGAGCTGAAGTGGGACGCTTAACCAACTGAGCCACCCGGGCGCCCCTGAAATTTCATTCTTGACTGTCAGTGATCTTACAATGGTTCTAAAGCTATCTTTTTGTTTTTGTCACATCTTTCTGACATTAATTATGTGATTTGGCCTAGTAGTATCTTTATATAGATATTTTTGAAATTTTTTGTGAAAATTCCCAGTGAATTTAATTAAGCAAGAATTAGTCTTGGACATTTTCCAACTGTAGGAATTAATGAGGAATGTGGTTAGAACAGATAAATTGTCCAGTGATGTTTGCCTGTATGGGAAGATGATGCTCTTAACAACCAATACACATGTTTTAGGAAGTTTCTGTTAGGCTTAAAGCATTACCTAAGGAAAAGCCCAAGGACTCTCTTAAAATATCAAGACAGCTATTCTAACCAAACCAACACTATACAATGAGGATGGCTAAGCCACTGAATGGTATTTTTCTATTTAGAAATTAGAGGGGAAAAGTTACTTGAGAAAAATCTCCATGGGAAATGGCTGGTTGCTATTTTTCTTATGTAAGGATAGCAGTTTCTTGTCTTCTTGACATATTATCATAAATTTTTGTTTTCTGTGTGGACCATGGAATTCCTAGGAAGTCATCTACGGTGCAAATAAAAGCAACCTTCTGAAGAACCAGGAGAAAATGGATAGACAGTCGAATGAAATGAAATATGTCCTCAAGTAATAATGCAGCTTTTTGTCCTCTCTTGTTAAAGTAGATGACAGAAGAAGTCCAGGTTGCTGGAAATGAGTCAGATGTGTTCCTTCAGATTGTGGACATGACTTTATAAGGTAAGACTAACAGTAAATACTGGAAACCAGCCTTTGCAATTGTGTGACTCTATTATGTAAAAGTGAAATCATTTTGAGAGAAATAAAACTTTGATTCCAATTCTATTTTTAGTATATGTGCTGCCGAAGTGAGCACTGATTCCAATTCTAGTTTTATCACTGAAAAATGATTGACTTTGGGAAAATTAATTAGATGTCCTGAAATCTAATTTGTTCAACTGTGAAATTTCTTCAACTATGAAATGGAGATTATACCTGTTGCTGTCATATGGACTGTGATTCATTAAGTTGTGAGTGTGACTGGAATCCCCTGTAGTCATTGTGAGCAGTAGAGTGATAGATCAGAATCAGATTTAGAAAGGATCATTTTTAAGCTAGATTTAAAAAGGATCATTTTAAAGCTATATCAGGAGAACAAAAATGGAGACTAGAAGGAAAGGGGAGGGTTGTGGTAGGAAGTAGTGCAATGGACCAGAGGAGGTAGGGAGGGGAGGGAAATGATGAAATTTGTGATATATTTTAAGGAGCATTAATATCATTAAAGGTATTACTATGCAACATGACTGCAAGAAAGGCAAGAAGGACACTGATTATTTCTTGTCTGAGCAATGATGTGGAAGAAGGCACCATTTAACGATGTAGGAAACACTTATGCTTACTGTGCAAAATTAAAAATTTAGAGTTCTAAGTCCTGAATTGATATCCAATAGAGATTTCTGAAGTTGGAGATGTATATATGAAGTTTAACAATTAAGGGAGAGACAAAATAGTGAATGCTTCCCCATTTATTGGTCAGGGAAAGAAGGCATATCCAACCAAAGACCCTAAGAGAGAGGTCTCAGTGAAGACACAGACAACCGAGGGCAAAACCTTTATTCCTAATTTGATTTGATCACTTTGAATATGTCACTTACCTTAAATGGGTCTCAAGTATTTCACTTTTGGGACTTTATAAACTGTACACCTTTCCATGGAATTCCCTTGCCCTCTTCATTTGTTCTTCCACTTTCCCCTTAACTCAACTGAAGCATTGCTTCCTCTGGTAAGTCTTTTTGGTTCCTGTTTGGTAGATATATTCCTACCCTGGGACTTTGGCATTGTGTGAATATTTTTATAATGGCATCAATTATATTAGTGATTATTATATATGATATCACCGAGTGTAGGAAACGATAGCTTATTCAACTTGAAACCCTAATGTCTATGACACATGTCACACATGTGACACAAACAGGTACTCCTTCTACATTTTTTAATCGAATGAATCAATAATCTAATAATGCATGTATCCCCCTTATTTTGTAGATTAGCTGCTTCTAATAAAGAAGTCAGCTCTTATGCAGACTAGATGGAACCAAGGAGCAATGTAACCTACTTTGTCCTCTTGGGCCTCACACAGGATGGAAAGGAACAGAAGGTCCTTTTTATTACGTTCTTGCTCTTCTATATTTTGACCGTGGTAGGCAACCTCCTCATTTTGGTGACTATAACTGTCAGTAAGACCCTGGGCTCGCCTATGTACTTGTTTCTTGCTAACTTATCTTTTATGGATGTCATTTATTCCTCTTCTATTTCCCCCAGATTGATTTCAGATTTGATATTTGGGAAAAATACCATATTGTTTCAACACTGTATGATCCAGCTATTTACAGAGCACCTTTTTGGTGGAACAGAGATCTTCCTTCTGCTGGTGATGGCCTATGACCGCTATGTGGCCATCTGTAAGCCCTTGCATTATTTGGTTGTCATGAGGCAAAGTGTGTGTGTTGTGCTGCTGGTAGTGTGTTGGGTTGGAGGTTTTCTGCATTCAGTAATTCAAGTTAGGACTATTTATAATCTCCCATTCTGTGGTCCCAATGTCATTGATCATTATTTCTGTGACATGTACCCCTTATTGAAACTGGCCTGTACTGACACATATGTCATTGGCCTGTTAGTGGTGGCCAATGGAGGCATGATCTGCATGATTGTGTTTGTGCTCTTGCTCACCTCTTATGGTGTCATCTTGCACTCACTAAAGAACCTTAGTCCAGAAGGGAGGCGGAAAGCCCTCCAGACCTGTGGTTCCCATATCACTGTGGTGGTCTTCTTCTTTGTCCCATGTATTTTCATGTATGCGAGACCTGCTAAGACCTTCCCCATTGACAAGTCATTGAGTGTGTTTTATACAGTCATAACCCCCATGCTGAACCCACTGATCTACACTCTGCGGAATTCTGAGATGAAGAATTCCATGAAGCAGCTCTGGAGGAAAAATGTCACATCAAATAGTCAATGAGCGCGTCTTCTACCATGAAGAGAATTACTTGACATCGGCCCCCATTTTCTAAGAATGCAGAAGATTCCTTAAAATGATTTTGACTGTCTTTGTGTCAAGTTTTTTTAAGTTAATTCTTAAGAATGAACTGGATGATTGTGCTTTCTTAACAGTTTCCCTTCCTGGTAGAATGTAAGGTCCATAATACCTTGTGGATCACGTCATTTAGAAAAGTATAATTCCTTTATATAAAAGGAGTAAACAATAGCTAATGAATTAATGAGGAAATTTTTATATGATTACACTAAATTTTTAAATCAATTTTATGTTATTTCCTGTTACTTAGTATTAGTTTTAGTTAGATTTTTTTATCATTTAAGGTAATTCTTTTTTATTTTACTATTTATAATATTTAATGATGTATAGACTGTCCAGTTCAGTAAATTTCTGTTTCCTTATATGCAAAATACTTTTTGACACTTTTGTTTTTATAAGGACAATTGAAGTGTAATGGATAATAATAAATAGGGAAAGAAAAAACCTTACATAATGGGACAAAAATGTGAACAAACTACCTACTCATCTCTCAGTGCAGTCTCTAGTCCTCTTTCCCAGAGGCAGTCACTTAAGATTCCTGAGGTAATAACCTTTGCACATGCATTTGTATTCAAGTATATGCATGTGAATGTTTCTCTGTATTTAAATTTTGCTTTTATTATGCAACATTTAAAAAAAAATAAACTTTTAAGTTTAGGGTAGTTTTGTTTCTTTTTGATTTTTCAGTTGAAAACTTGTCATACAATATTACCCTAGTTTCTGGCACACTACATATCGACTTAACAATCGTGTACATTAAGACATGCTGATATCATGATATGGTAACTTCCATCTGTTATCATAAAAAGTTGCTGTAACATATTCGCTGTGTTCCCTATGCTGTACTTTTCATTCTTGTGACATAACTGGAACTTGTACCTTTTGTCTCTTTCACCCATTTCACCTATCCCTCCAACCTCCTCAGCTCTGGCAACCAACCCCCAGATTGTTCTCTGTAGGATGAATCCTTTTCTGGTTTTGTCTGTTTGTTCTTTTTTACTTCCACATATAAGTGAAATCATTTGCAACGCCTTGAAGATATTGCATACCAGTCCATAGAGATCTCTTAGTTTTTCTTGTACTCCATATTATTCCCTTATAAAATAAATATAAATGTATATAAAATAAATGTATCCATTTCTATTCACGTTATTATTCACCTTTTTCTATGACAAAGCACTTTATGATAATTACATGCTCATGAATAGGTGCAAGTATGAGTTCCTAGGAGTGGAATTGCTGACATATGTATTTGAAACAATGATCAGATAGTCTAATGTCAGTATTCTTAGTTATCACCAAACTGCCAATCTAGAGTTTGTACCAGTAGCTACACGGATGCTTACAGTCTGTGAGAGTCTTCAGTCCACATTCTCAACTATCCGTACCTAATATGTATGTATGGCATAAACAAGTCAATTAAATTGCAATCTTTTTCATATTATTGAGTTTATCTATTCACATGTTGAGTATGATTTATATTTCTTTTTCTGTGAATTATCTATTCATGCTTTTACCTATTTATTCAATCATTGATCTTTTTCATGCATATTTTTTTGATTGATCACATCCTAAAGAAATGATCCTTTTAGTATTGTGTATGTAACTATTATCTTTCTGTCTTGTGATGTGTTTTTATATTTTGTATATTATGTAGAATGCTTTTGATGTGCAAAATTATTTTTCATTTCACATTTAATTTTTTAATAGGGAATTCATATATGTTCTTTGGAGAAATGTCTCTTAAAGTTCTTTCCTCTTTGTTTTTTAATTAAAAAGAAGATTTTACTTTTTCCCTTTTTTAAAAAAAATTAAAGTTTAGTTAGTTAACATACAGTGCAATATTGGTTTCAGGGGAAGAATTCAGTGATTCATCACCTATATACAGCATTCAATGTTCATCACCATGAATCTCTCCTTAGTACCCTCACCCATGTACTGCCACCTGCCTCCCTTTATAACCTATAGTTTTTTTCCCTCTATCATTAAGAGTCTCATGTGGTTTGCTTTCCTTTTCTCCCCTACCTCTGCCCTTCCTTTCCATGTTGTCATCTGTTTGGCTTCTTAAATTTCACGTATGAGTGAAATCATATGGTATTTATCTTTATCTGATTGACTTATTTTGCTTAGCATAAGACATTCTAGATCCATCCACGTCATTTAAATGGCAAGATTTCATTTGTTTTGATGGATGAGTAATACTCCAGTGTGTGTGTGTATGTGTGTATGTGTGCGTGTGTGTGTGTACACCACATTTTTATCCATTCATCAGTTGATTGACATCTGGACTCTCTCCATAGTTTGGCTATTGATGATAATGCTGCTATAGCATTGGGGTGCATGTACCCCTTTGAATTTGTATTTTTGTATCCTGGGTAAATACCCAATAGTGTAACTCACTTGGTCATAAGGTAGTTCTATTTTTGTTTTCTTGAAGAACCTCCATACTTTTCTCCAGAATGAGTGTGCCAGTTTGCATTCCCACCAACAGTATAAGAGGACTCTTTTTTCTACACATCCTTGTCAACACCTGGTGTTTCTTGTGTTGTTAATTTTAGCCATTCTGACAGGTGTGAGGTGATATCTCATTGTGGTTTGCATTTGTATTTCCCTGATGACAAATGACGTAGAGCATCTTTTTGTGTGTCTGTTAGCCATCTGGATGTTTTCTTTGGAGAAATGTCTATTCATATCTTCTGCCCATTTCTTAACTGGGTTATTTATTTTTGGTGTGTTGAGAAGTTCTTTATAGATTTTGGACACCAACCCTTTATAAGATATATCACTTGCAAATATCTTCTCTCCCATTCTGTAGGTTGCCCTTAGTTTTGTTTATTGTTTCCTTCACTGTGCATATTTTTATCTTGATAAATTCCCAATAGTTCAAGTTTGCTTTTGTTTTCTTGCATTCAATGACGT
>NC_043710.1:14744410-14746077 GCF_006229205.1 Suricata suricatta | reverse complement strand
TTAATTAAATTCACTGGGAATTTCCACAAAAACTTTTAAAAATACCTATATAAAGATACTATTAGACCAAATCACATAATTAGGGTCAGAAAGATGTGACATAAACAAACAAACAAAAAAGCTTTAGAACCATTGTAAGACTACTGCCAGTCAAGAATAAAATACCAAGCCCATCAATTTGTTTTAGGAAAGATTAATTTTTCATGTATTTCTCTACTTCCCATAGCAAGTTTTTCTTTCCATTAATATTCAACTTATGCTGCCTTAAAGTGTGGGTAGATGTTGTAGATATTTATTCACAGGTTTAGACATAATAATAATTCAATTAGTATACATTTTTTTTATTTAAAGCTCCAATTTATTGCTAGGAACCATGCTGTAAGTGAAGACACAGCAATTAATGAAATATAGGGAGGAATTATACAAAAAGTTCTTCCTGCTTGTACCTTACAATCTCATAATAGAGTCAGGAAGGGACAATTTAGTAAGCTAAGTATAGTCTTCATCAGTGCTTATAAGACAGCAAATGGGATACTCATGAAGAATTCTACTATGGAGAGGGTCATCAGAGAAGGCATTTCTTCAAAGCAGATGCTTAAGCTGAGATCCACAGGGTAGAAAATGGCTACCATCAGAAATTTTTTACGAGTAGCAAAAGCAAGTAAACACTATTCTCACTTCACTAATGGCATGGCCTATAAGTAGGAATGCTAAAAAGTTCACAGGGATTTTTATTTCAGTGCTATTTTGAAAAGGAGGGGTAAGCATGAGCACTCTGATCTTCTTGATTGTAGTGGGAAAGTTTTCAACCTTTTCTTATTGAGTGTGATGTTACCTGTGGATTGTCCATATATGCCTTAGTTATGTTGAGGTACATTCCATCTCTTTTTTTAAGTTTATCTATTTATTTTGAGAGAGACAGAGGGGAGGGAAGGGCAGAGAGAGGGAGAGACAGAATCCCAAACAGGCTCCATGCTCTCAGTGCACATCGATGAGGGGCTGGAACCCACAAACTGTGATATCAAGACCTAAACCAAGATCAAGAGGCTGACATTTAATGGACTGAGCCACCAAGTGCTCCAAAGTACATCCCTTCTATATCCAATTTGTTGAGAGGCTTGTTTAATCATGAAAGTAAATGAACATCTGTGCTACCAATGAGTAACCCAGAGAGGATTATGAAAACAATTCCTTTTGGTACAGCATCAAAAAGAACAAAATACTTAAGAATGAACTTATACAAGGAAGTAAAAGTCTTCATACTGAAAGCTAAAAAAATGTTGCTGAAAGATATTTTGAAGACACAAATAAATGGAAGGCTTTCATGAACTGATATAGTTCATGTTATTAAGATGTCAATGCTAAAGTAATCTACAGATTCAATGCAATCCCTATAAAAATCCACAAAAATATATTCTTTGGTGAAAGAGATAAATCCATCCTAAGATTTTGGTGGAAACTTAATGCTCTCCAAGCAGCCAAAACAACCTTGGGAAACAAACAGTTGGAAAACTTCCTGGTTTTAAGACTTGGTACAAAGCTACAGTAATCAAATAAAATCAGTGTGATATTGGCATAAAGATGGACAGAACAATGGAATAAAATACAGAGCCTAGAGAGAAACCTTTGCATATGTGTTCAAATGATTTTCAATGGGCGACAAAAAC